>NC_142955.1:5417789-5447789 GCF_046866305.1 Octopus bimaculoides
GAATCCTAGCAGCCTTGGTCGGATGTTGCAACATATTCCTAAAGGTGAATACTCACAAACGCAGAGGGACGTTGAAATTTACTGCAGCAGCCAACAGTATATGTTGAAGGAATTTCTGACACAGAACGTCGGGACCAAATTACAGATATCGTCTCAAATCGATGACAAAATTAACATCAACAATGCTACTGCCTTGCGTGATTGTTCGTGTCTTTACAAGTCACAAGAAAGCATTTGGCAGAATACTGACGAGGACCTTGTTGATACGGAGGAGGGAGAAGATGAGAGTAGAAGCCAGAACGCTAATTATGCTCCGACAGCCGTTGACTTTATTGACGAACCTATCCCACATGTTTTGGACATTTCTTCCTGTGGTTCTACAAATCTGACTAACAGGGTTGATTTTAACTTTCCTAACTCATCGGGTGACTCTGAAATGTGCAAGGGTAGAAGCCCGGACTCAATCGAAATAACCGTACCAGCTTCTCAGCTCCCAAAACTTGCTTCGTGCTTTGTCACAAGCAATTTGGACTATACCCCTACATCCACTTTGGACTCACCGTTTAAGATATTTCAAGATTCACCAAAAGAAGATTCACCAAAGAAGAATACACCTAATCAGAACAGATTCGACTACGAGTCTTGTGATGGTTCTAAACTCGACTTCGACGAAGTTTGTGAGTTGCCATTTAGTGAAAGTAACGCCGAGGTGTGTAGTGATCAGAATTCATACTCATCCGGCATTACTGTGAGTAGTGATGATGAAAATACTTACGACAATTCACTCAGGCCAGACCGTTACTATAACAACAGATATTCACCTTCTGTCGATATGCTCCAGAGAAAGTATAATTTCGGTGAAACCGATAGTACTACTCCCACCCCTGATCTTTCAAATAATGTGCAGCAAGTTTCTTCTGAACGCCACCTGCAAAATGAACGTAGTCACAAGCACCAACACGACGACCTCATTGTAGTAAATAAATCGGAAGCTTACAAAGAGGCCTTTGTATCGAGTCACGAGACTAGTATTAAGACATGCGGTAGTATTACACCAGAAACACAACACCAATCTCAATTGTACAACATTTTAAAACCCACGCAGCATCCGGGTCTCAACCACTTATCTTTATTTCGCCCTCGAATCTCTCCTCCTCAGAGCGCCAATGTCGTTAACTGTGCTGCTACGCAGCCTTCGCTCCCTCAGTCTTTTGTTCGTAGTGACAAAGTCTCGGGTTGCAGTTTAACAGACGACGTCAAAAGAAACAGAAAGCCAGTGCTTAAAAACCTGAATTTTTTGGATGACCGACTAACCTATCCAGAAATAATAGACTCTTCAGAAAAAATAACCGAAGAGTATTTAGGCAGACCAGAAAACATCGGTAATATATTTGTAAAAATTCCTCAGCTTATAACAAATACAAACAAAGAAACATCTACATCCAGTTGCACAAAAGCAAACACAACTATGAGCGCATATGCACTCACAACCACAGATCTAGATACAAACACAATCATAAATAAAAACATTGACCTGTCCACAGTTAAAACCGGCAAAAGTGAAGCACAATGTTGTCTGCCTAGATTTTCTACTACAGAAAAAATACAGAGATTTCCGAATCAAGTCGACAACTCCTCTCTGAACTCAGACCCAAGGGACTTTCGAACTAGCCCCAACTGGGACACTGTTACTGTTACAAGAGATACTGTTATTACAGGGGAAAATCGTAGCATTAACAAGCTCCCCGAAGAGAAAACCTGTCACAGCGGGAGCCGAATCGTGAAGGTTGTTCAGGGAGACGTCTCTGGAGCTCACCGAGACATTGACGAGACTCATGCAAGTGAAAAGTGTATTAATGATAATGAAATATCAAGTTCACTAAATATCGATGAGACGTATAATATGGAGGATGTATATAATGATACCACTTCATTATATGGATCACAGGATGGTAAAGATATCAAATATGAACCTATTCGTCATAACCAATATACCGATAACACACATAACTGGGAAGATGCATGTAGAGTTATCAACCCCTTGTATGAAACATGGGATAGTAAAGATATCGAAAGCGAAAAACATACAAACCTTGGCTGCAACAATAAAAGTAGTCCCTCAAAAGATAGACATAAACCTAAAACCCAAATCGAGAAAGACAGAAGCGAAGAAAAGGAAGAAGAATCAGTTAAAAGCAGCAGCAGCAACAACAACAGCAACAATAATAATAATAATAATAATGATGATGATGAAGATGGTGATGTTGATGAATGTAATAATGTAGTAGAAACCGAAGAAAAGTGTGACCGCGTTGATACTTTGTCTTTCAACGCAGAATCTGGTGGCGGTGTTAATCATTCGGGTGTGTGTAGTCTGAAGATGGATAACAGAAACCACTTCAGAAACAGCGACAATGATTCATTAGCTGCGACCGTTGGTGAAAAGAATTATTCTGATGCTATCGTCCCGTCTTACTATACTGCAGCGGCTGTAGTAAGTGCGAGAACGGACGATTCTCAGATGTACGGTTCACAGAGAGAGGGGGGCGGGTACAGCAAGAGTAATAGTGGTAGCCACATCTTCGCAGACTTTGATTGCATGAATTCAGCCTCGCAAAACGAGACCTTTCATTTTAAAACTCAGACAGAGGAAAACCAAATAGAAGAAGAAGAAGAAGAAGAAGAAGAAGAAGAAGAAGAAGAAGAAGAAGAAGGAGGAGGAGGAGGAGGAGGAGGAGGAGGAGGAGGAGGAGAACCTACAAAACCCCATACAAGCAACAATGTTTTAGCAGAAACAGGACCGAAGCATCAACCCATCAGCGAGCCATCTTATTGCAATAGTCTTACTAGTGAAAAAGCAAACTTCCTTCATGAAAGCAATTCACAGATGGATTTATTTAACGACTGCAGTGACGTTTTGCCAGATAATAGCCCCACCAAAAAAGGTGAGGCAAGAAATGATCGATTTTATCCTAATATCCTGGATGCCGAGGAGAACCAAATAAGTGAAACAGTAGAAGAGCAAATAGAAAGCAATAACATTAGTTTAGCAAAACCAGCACCTATTTGTCAGCCCGTTAATATTCTTCCCGAAGGCGAAAATACCATCATAAGTAGCTCACAGACGAATACTCTAAAGCGTAGCAGAAAAGATATTGTCGAAACGTGCTCGAATGATTTTCGCAATTTCTGCAATAATGCATGTGTTCTCGACATCGAAGAAGTGGAGGATAAAATAACAGGTCAATCCTCAAAGAATATGAACTCTGATTATAAAAACTTGGACGTAAGTCGAAATCTGACGGGTGCATGTTACAGTAATTCGGATGTGGGTGAGAATCGGTCAAATGCAAATTACGGAAACTCAGGAAAAAGCGATAACAAACAAGAAGTGTCATACAAAAGTAACAGTGGTTTAATTGAAACAGAACCAACATGCCAACCCATTGAAGTTCTATCTTATTGCGATGATGCAGCCAACAAGAAGATAAGCCTTCCTTATACATGTAGTTCACAGAAGAATATCTTCAACGGCTGCAATGACATCTCAAACTATAGTAAAAACAGTAAAGATGTAATCAGAACTGATCGATTTTATCCCCAAATCCAGGTTGACGAGGAGAACCGAAAAAGCGATAAAAAAGAGAAGTACGTGGAAAGCAATAACAATTGTTCAGCAAAACTAGGGTTGAGGTGTCAACCCATTGTTATTCCACCTAATGACAGAGATGCCGTCATATATAGCTCACCGACAAATGTCCTTAACTACAACAGAAATGATATTGTTGAAGTGTGTTCGAATAATGTTCGTAATAATGTTCCTCTTGACAACAATGCAGAAGAAGGGGATAACGAAACAAGCCAATCTACAAACATGATGAACACAAATTATAGAAATTTAAACGTTAATCGAAATGCAACTGACGAAGATTACAGTAACCCTGATGGAATGCAGACGAATTCCAGTAGCGGAAATTCAGATGAAAGTGACGATCCAATGAACGCCAATCGCAGTAAGACAGATGTAAAGGGAAAATGGACAAACACGAATTACGGAAACTCGAATGTTCGTGGAAACTTGTTGAACTCGAATTATGTAAATTTGCATATAACTAATAATAGTTTGAATGAAAATTGCAGAAATCAGACGTACACGAATCACAAAAAGGAGAAGGTAGAGGAAGAGAGGGAAACAGAAGAAGATGAATCTATGAAACTTGACAACAGCAAGAGTGGTTTAGCTGAAACAGACCCTAGATGCCAGCCCACTGAAGTTCCATTTCTGTGCTATCCTGCAGCCAGCGAGAAAGAAAATGTTTATCACAGAAGCTGTTCCAAGATGAAAAATTTTAACGGTTGTTGTGATGCTGAATTAGACTATGAACACACCAATAAAGATGTACTCAGAAATGATGAATTTTATCTTAAAATCCAAGTAGATGAGAACTGGAGAAATGAAAAGAAAGCAGGGTATGTAGAAAGCAATAACTGCTATTTAGAAAAATCAAAGTCTATTAGTCAATCCGTTGTTAATTCACCTAAAAGCAGAGATGTCCTAGAACACAGTAGAAATGACGTTGTTAAAACATGCTCGAATAACGCTAACAATTTTTACAATGATACGCCTGTCTTCACCAATTCAGAAGAGGATAAGGAAAGAGCTGAATCCTTGATGAGTATCAACGCAAATGACAGAAATCCTGACGTAACTGGCAGTCCGATGAGAGTCAACGACGGAGGTTTGGACGTAGGTGGAGAACGAATGGCCACGGATTACGGAAACTTGGATGTAAGCGGCAATCAACAAAAGGCAAATAACGGAGACTCAGACTTGAACGGAACTGGAATGAAAACAAATTACAATAAACCTGAAGAAGAAGAAGAAGAAGAAGAAGAAGAAGAAGAAGAAGAAGAAGAAGAAGAAGAAGAAGAAGAAGAAGAAGAAGAAGACGACCGACAACATCACCAAGAATCTTTGGAAGTCGACGATAGAAACAAAAGTTTGGTTGAAATGGAATGTCATCCTAATGTCGTTCTATTGACGTGCAGTGATGCAACCAGTGAAAGAACAAGCTTTTCTCACACAACTAGTTCACAGATGGTTATCTTTAACGACGGCACTAACGCTGTCTCAGATTATGGTCTCCTCCACGAAGATGTGACAAGAAATGATCGATTTCACCCTACAATCCTGGCTGGTGAGGAGGATCGAAGAAGCAAAAATGCAGGGGAGTGTGTGGAAGTCGATAACGGCAACACACGTTTAGAACAATCAGACTCGTGTAAAGGTGTCATATGTAGATCACAGACGAAAATCCTTGACCAGAACAGAAATGATATTGTCGAAGCGTGTTCAGGTGATGTTCACAATTTCTGCAATGACGTCGATATCCTCAAAAATGTAGAAGAGATTAAAGAAAAAGACCAATCCCCAAAGCATACGAACTTAGATTATGAAAATCCACACGCAAGTCAAAATCCGACGAAGGAAAATCCCAACAACCCAAATGTATGTGGAAATCGAACGAATGCTAATTACGGAACATCAGATATAAATGAAAATTTGACAAACAAAAACTGTGGAAAGTCAGGCATCACTAAAATTCCAACAACAGAAAAAAAATGTGGGAAATCGAAAGAAAGTTTAACTCATTGTAACGCAAGTTACAATGAGTTAAACGTAAGTTCAAATCAGATGAACACAAGTTATAGAATCTCAGAAGTAAATGGAAAGCTAACGAATGAAAAGCTCAGCATTACAGAAGACGACAATGATGACGAAAAAGAAAAATCTAATAAAATTCACAAAAGTACGAAAAATTTAGTTGAAACGGAACCGAAGTGTCATCATGCTGAAGTTTCGTTAATGTGCAATGAATGCAACGGGAATGCAAACTTTTCTCACACAAGCAGTTCACAGACAAATATTGTTAATGGCTGTAGTTACACCGATGAAAATGTTATCAGAAATGACGAGGAGAACCAAAGAAGACAGAAGGTCGAAGAGCATGAGAAAAACAATAAGAGTAACAGAAGAAAGCCAGAGTCGAAATGTCAGTCCGTTGTGAGTCCATCCAGACACAGAGATGTTAGCATACACGGATTACAGACGAATATATTGGACCGTAGCAGAAATGGTATTGTCCAAACGTTTTCGAATGCTGTCCTTAATTTCTGCAATAATGTCCATGCAGTCGGCAATGTAGAAGAAAAGGAAAACGAAACAGGGCATTCTTCAGCGAGGATAAACACAAAATATAGAGATCCAGGTGTATGTCGAAATCCGACGAACGCAGATTATTCAGACGTGTGTGAAAATTGGAATAACACAAATTATGAAAACTCTTACATACGTGGAAACTCGGAAAATTTAAAACACAAAACATCAGAAGCAAATGGGAGTCAGACAAAAGCAAACCACAAAAACTCAGAAAAAGGAGATAAGAAACGAGAAGGAAAACTAGTAACGAAAATCCTGAAAGGCAATAATGGTTTAGCTGAAATAGAAACAAAACCTCACACCATTGAAGGTCATTACGGAAATAATGCAGCCAGCGACAGAGCCAACATCTCTTACAGAAGCAATTCACAGATGGATAGATTTAATGGTGACACCAATAATGATGTCACTAATGATCGATTTTATCCCCAAACTCAGGAAGACAAGGAAGACCGAATAAGCCAAAAAGAAGGAGGACATACGGAAACTGGTAATTGCAGCAGCTCTTTATCAAAACTTGGTTCTATATGTCAGTCTGTTGGTAATCCAGTTATTTGCAGTGATGCCATAAGTAGCTTGCAGACGAATATCCTAAATCCGATCAGTAATGACATTGTCGAAAGGGGTTTAAATAACCTTTACTATTTTCGCAATAATGTCCCTGCTCTCGTCAGTGCACAAGATGACGAAACAAATCAGACCTCAAACAAGATGAATGCAACAAACGGAAACTTGGATGTAAGTCGAACCACAACGCAAATAAGTTGCGATAACTCAAACGACATTGGGAAGTGGACGAATTCCATCTGCGAGAACTTAGAGGCACATGAAAATCGGGTGGACGCCAGTTGTGGAAACTGGAATGTAAATCGAAAACGAGCGAGTGAAAATTGTGAAAATTTGTACGTAAGTGGAGATCAACCGGGAAACACAGACGTAAGTGAACATTCTAGAAATTTGAATTACGTTTACTCAGATATAAGCGGGGATAGAGTGAATTTATATCGCGGGAAATTAGAAAACGGAGATATAGAAGGAGAAGAAATGTCAATGAACATCCACAAAAACAACAACGATTTAGTTGAAACGGAACCGGAGCGCCATCCAAGAGAGGTTCCATTTCCATGCAATATTACAGTAAACGCGAAAGCAAACTTGTCTGAGGTAAACAGTTCAAAGGTGGATAGCTTCAACGGTTGCAGCGACGTTGTCTCAGATACTGGCCACGTCATTAAAGATGCAACTAGGGATGATCGATTTTATCTGAAAACCATGCCAGGCGATGAAGATCAAAGGGAAAAGGAAGTGGAAGTAGAATACGTGGAAACGTTTAATAGCAACAGTTCTTTAGCAAAACCAGAGTTAAGATGTCAATCCGTTGATAATTCAACTACAGATTCGCATACCACAGTACATGAGTCACAGGAGGCTATCTTAAGCGACAACAACAACAGCAGTAAAGATGTCGTTGGACGTTCGAATGGCAGTCGAAATTCTGGCAGTACTGTCCCTTTTTTTAACAATGCAGAAGATAACTCACCAAAACAGTTCTCAAACGGAACTAACCCAAATTACGGAAACTCTGATGTAATTGGAAATTCAACAAATGGAAATTACGGAAATTCGGAATATGAAGAAGATAAGGATCAAGAAATATCAAAGAAAATCGACAACGGCAACAGTTATTTAGGTGAAGCGCAACTTACGCATAATTCCACGAAGGTCCCATTTCTGTGCAATGCTGCAGCAAGCAAGAAGACAGACTTTCCTTACACGAGCCGTTCACTGATTCATGACTCTCACGGCTGCAGCGATGTTGTCTCAAATTATAACCACATTGAGGAAGATGTGGCCAGAGATGATCGCTTTTCTCCTAAAACCCAGGCAAACGAGGAGGCTCGAGGAGGTCAAAAGGAAGAAGAGTGTGTGAAATCCGACAACAGCAGCAACAGCTCTTTACCTACAATAAGTCCTGTTTGTCGGCCCGTGGCTAATCCACCTGTATGCAGTGATGCCGTAAATTGCTCACAGAGCAGGAATGATACTGTCAAAAAGTGTTCGAACGACGTTCGTAATTGCTGCAGTAAGACTCTCTCTGCTCTCGACAATGCTAACGATGGTGGCTTAACAGGAGAAATATCAAACAGAACGAATACAAATTGCAAAACCATGGATGTGGACGGAAATCGGACGAATGCAAATAACCTCGCTCAAGGTTTAAGTGGAAACTCGACAAATGCAAGTTACGGAATCTCAGACTTAAATAGAAATCACGCGAACATACCGCTGTTTCAGATTGAAAATCCCAATTGTTCCGATGATCAGCGTGTCCCTGCGGCCAATGACAAGATAGCGTCTTCCCCGATGATCCTCTCAATCGATCAGCAAGAATCGTTCTATTCTGATCTCCCATCAAGTAAGTATTATTATTTTAGTTGTCTATACGTTCTGAGTTCAAACCCCACCTTTCATCCTTTCGGGGTCGATAATGTAAGTACCATTTGAGCACTGGAGTCGATATCATCGACTAACTCCCTCCCCACTAATGCTGGCCTGACACCAAAATTAGAAAACAAAATATTATTGTTGTTGTTCTTGTCATGTCAGGCGTATTTGAATCCCGTTGACTAGTCTCCTCCACGTTTCCCTGCGCTCCATTATATCTGAAACCCATTTTAAAAAGGTTTGTATCCTACAGCAGATGTTGCACATACGCTACACAATGTCTGTCTCTTTTTCTGTCACATACTAGTTCCCATAGTTATAATTAACGTTCAATTTTATCTTTTCTTCGCCAACACTGCCCGACAGACAACGGGCTTCTTTCAGTTTCCGCTTATCACATCTTCTCACAAAGCTTTAGTCGGCCCTGAGCTATACTAGAACACACTTGCCGAAGGCGCTGCGCAGTGGCGCTGAACCCAATGACCACAAGATTGAAAAGCAAGCTTCTTGCCACACAGCCACATCCGTAAATAGTTTCTTTTTCATTGATTTTAGAAGAGATATTCGTGCGCGCGCGTGTGTGTGTGTGTGTGTGTGTGTGTGTGTGTGTGTGTGTGTGTGTGTGTGTGTGTGTGTGTGTGTGTGTGGTCAACGACGTCGCTTATAGCAGCGACGGCGGCAGCATTAACTCGTGTCCGAGTAGCTAATCTGTAGCGAGTGATTGAACCTCTTCATCCTGAAGGGTGCGAAGAGTGCCGGTACCTGAGGAGGCTGTTAAGGCCAAGGGTTGTATAGAAGAGCCGGGGGTGGTATATATTGCAGGGGAGGGTTTGTGGGGGAAAGGAAGTGCAAATCGCTCTTTGCGCCTTCGATGTCCTATTTCTTCGTCTTGTCTGTTATTTTCCATCTTGTCCGTTCCCTTCACGATGTCATGCCGCTGCTTTGGGGGTCACTTGGCGAGTGTCTTCCAGGTATTTGGGTTAATGGAGCAACGGAAGAGAGTGGCCTTGAGCTGGTCTCGAAAACGGAATTCACAAATGGCTTTCAGGTGATTTTGTTTAGGGTGGATCGTGTATTGCGACGACCAGAACCACGCATTTGGTCATCCGCTTTCGCTGGGGTTGGTGACATGCTGGATCTGGTTACAGTTGTTGCAGTGGATTGTCGGTTGTTTCAGATATAATCGAGATCTATCTATCTATCTATCTATCTATCTAGCTAGCTAGCTAGCTTATAAAAATACACACACACACAGACACACACACACACACACACACACACACACACACACACACACACACACTACATATGTGGGAAATTTTGATGAAACTTAACACGTGAGTAGAACTCATGTCTGGAAACCCCATGACATACTCAGATTGTTAAAAAATCGATAATAGGTCCCCTAGAAGGTATCCTTATATATATCTAATATATTTCATATCATTAGCCAAGGGAAATAACCTATTCATTTTCCTAAATCATTTGGTATAAATCAAATTAAGTATGCTTATTTCTTAGTATTTGAACTGTTAAAGTTATTTTGGCAATTCATCCAGTACAACCCTCAGACAAGTAAACAGTATTTTCCTAAACAATAGATCCACTTATTTCGGTTAGTGACTTATTCACGAATATACTAACACTAGCGCCGCTGAGGGTAATATTCTCTGGGAACGCACAAAAACCCTTTTCAGAGTTATTTACTTAAAATTATTATAATCTCATATCTGATTAGCCTGTTATTACGTAACATGTTTCACGATTTTAGTATACATACCTTATTAGTATTTCCTCCTAAGTTCTATATACTCTGGGAACACATTAAAGCCCTTTTCGGGGCTATTTTATTTGAATTCTTACTATCGGGCAACTAATTTCATGTTATTATATAGCCAACTTCACAATTTGGGTATTCATAACTTATTGGGAATTCCTAAAAACAAGATACTGTGTAAGACAGATAAGTATTCTCTGTAAATGCCAAAATCCGTTTTAAGGGCTACATACTTTGTATTGTTGTTATTGGATTATCGAAACAATCATGAGAAGGGAACCTAGGGATATATACATATACATGTATATATATATATATATATATATATATATATATATATATTGCATGTCCCCCCACCACACACACACACTGACAGGGAAGCTAACCGCCCCATGACCGTCTTTGGAATGTACATATATATATATTGAGTTATCCGGAAAGTTCGTGTCGATTTATAGTAGCTCACCTTTCGACTTATTTTAGAACATGGTTGAGTCCATAAAATAGGATATGACTACACCTCTATTTAGAACACAGTTTAAGCTAACTTTTCGTGGAAGAAGGTTTTATGTTCCTATAACCTGTGTTAATTCTGTAACCCTTTAAAATGGAAGATAAGAAAGTTCATTTTCGGCACATGATGCTTTTCTTTTCCCGTAAAGGGAAAAATGCTTCACAAGCAACCAAAGAAATATGCGCAGTTTATGGTGATGTTTCTTAATCCGAAAGAACTGTACGGAAGTGGTTCGAAAGGTTCCGAGCTGGAGATTGTAGCCTTATTGATAAAGAGCGATCAGGCAGACCATCCACTACAGATGATGACCAAATCAAGTCATTAATTGAGAATATCCCACATTGCACAACCTGAGAATTGGCAGAAAGCCTCAACCTATTGAAATCCGTCGTTCATGGGGTACACAAATCGCTACGATGTTTGGGTACCACGTGAGTTGAGTGAGTAGAACCTTTTGGATCGCATTTCCATCTGTGATTCGTTTTATAAATGGAATGAAAACGCACCTTTTTTAAAGCAAATTGTGAAAGGTGATGAGAAATGGATTATCTACCGAAATGTTCAGAGAAAACGATCCTGAAGTAAGCGACATGAGCCACCCTTAGCAACCCCAAAAGCGGGTCTTCACCCTAAAAAAGTCTTGCTTTGTGTCTGGTGGGATTGGAAAGAAATTCTGTACTATGAGCTTCTCCCAAGTAACCAGACAATTAATTCTGAGAAATACTGCACACAACTGGACGAGTTAAAAGCAGCAATTCAAGAGAAACGTCCAGAATTGGCCAACAAGAAGGGTGTTGTTTTCCAACATGATATTGATGCAAGACCGCACGTTTCTTTGGGAACCAGACAAAAATTGCTGCAGCTCGGCTGGGATGTGTTACCCCACCCTCCACATTCACCGGATATTGCTCCTTCGGATTTCCACTTATTCAGGTCTCTGCAGAATAGTCTTAATGGTAAAAATTTCAATTCCTTGGATGACGTAAAAAGATACCTTGATGAATTCTTTGCCATGAAACCACCTCAATTCTGGGAAGAGGGTATTTTCAAGTTAAAGGAAAGATGGAGACGCATTCTGCAACAAAATGGTTCATATTTGGTTGATTAAAAATGTAATGGCAAGTATTTATTGACTTTTTTCTTTCCTTTAAAAATCGGCACGAACTTTTCAAAGACGTTCATGGGGCGGTTAACTTCCCTGTCAGTGTGTGTGTGGAGGTGCAATGGTCCAGTGGTTAGGGCAGCGGACTCGCAGTCGTAGGATCGCGGTATCAATTCCCAGACCGGGCGTTGTGAGTGTTTATTGAGCAAAAGCTCCACGTGGCTTCAGCAGGGGTTGGTGGCGAACCCTGCTGTACTCTTTCACCACAACTTTCTCTCACTCTTTTTTTCCTGTTTCTGTTGTGCCTGTAATTCAAAGGGCCAGCCTTGTCACACTCTGTGTCACACTGAATCTCCCCGAGAACTACGTTAAGGGTTCACGTGTCTGTGGAGTGCTCAGCCACTTCAACGTTGATTTCATGAGCAAGCGTTCGTTCTCTTTCTCTTTAATTTTAGAGGAAATTTTGACCGGTCACTTGGCAGTATGTATGTATGTATGTATGTATGTATGTATGTATGTATGTATATACGTGCAGATTTGTATGTTTTATATATGTTTACTCATGCACGAAGGCGCGTGGCTTAGTGGTTAGGGCATTCGGCTCACGACCGTAAAGTCGTGAGTTCAATTCCCGGCGACGCGTTGTGTCCTTGAGCAAGACACTTTATTTCACGTTGCTCCAGTCCACTCAGCTGGCAAAAATGACTTGTACCTGTATATCAAAGGGCCGGCCTTGTCACATTCTGTGTCACGCTGAATCTCTCTGAGAACTACGTTAAGGGTACACGTGTCTGTGGAGTGCTCAGTCACTTGCACGTTAATTTTACGAGCAGGCTGTTCCGTTGATCGTATCAGCTGGGACCCTCGTCGTCGTAACCGACGGAATGCTCCTCCTTACTCATGCACATAGTTACATATCTAGATATGCTCATATATATTGAAATGATAAACTTCTGGAAGGTTTTACAGATTTTGACAGTTCCAGTGAAGGATTGGATCTGTAGTCTTCGAATTAGCTTTCTCCTTTCTGGTTTTGAGAAGCCCAATTTCTCATTGTATGTATATATGTATGTATGTCTGTATGTATGTGCACGCGTTCGTGCATGCGTGTGTTTTAATAGCTATGACGACTTTTCCACGTGATAATTGTTTCGGTTTTATCAACAATCTCAAATCAATTCATTTGCTAAGCAAGCGACGAATTAGCGGAGTCATTAGGACAAATCGCCCAATGGTATTTATTCTAGATCTCTATGCACTGAGTTCAAATCTCGCTAAAATCAACTTTATCTTTCAGAATTGATGATAAACTGCCAGTCCCGGAAGGTGGGCTGACTACGCTGCTACGGATTGAACTCGGGACTTTGTGGTGTTTGTTCTTTTAATTTCTGAGTTTTTGAAATTCGTCCCATGGTTTAACAGTAACTATTTTACCCTTGGCTGCCTTTAGTGGAAATCGTTTTGTGCGACCATTCCGGCCTTCTTTTCGCCACTCTCTCACACTCACAAAAGAAAAAAAAATTAAAAAAAAAAAGGTGTTATCCTCCCATCGCTAATTAAATGAGTAAAAAAAAAATTCACATTTACATAAAATATTTTACTGGAGCTGACAAGGGAGGCAACCCTTCATAACCAGGCTCATACTCGACATTATTATTATTGGGCTTATGTTGTTACCTCCCTTTTACATGTTTATATATTTTACTTGTTTCGTTCATTAGACTGCGGGTCATGCTGGGCAGTCTTGATGGGTTCTAGTCGAACAAATTGACCGCAGGGATTATTTTTTCTAAGCCTGGTACTCTTTCTGTTATGTTTTTTTTTTTGCCGAAACATGAGTTACGGGGATGTAAACCAACCAATACTGGTTATCAAGTGGTGAGGCTGAGAGGACAAACGCAAAAACGTACACACATAGTTATATATATATATATGTGTGTGTGTGTGTGTGTGTGTGTGTGTGTGTGTGTGTGTGTGTGTGTGTGTGTGTGTGTGTGTGTGTGTGTGTGTGTGTGTATATATATATATATATATATATATATATGCACACACACACACGACCGGCTTCTTTCAGTTTCCATCTACCAAATCCATTCACAAGGGTCTGATCGTCCTGAGGCTCCAAGGTACCATGCAGTGGAACTGAAACTGGAATTATGTGGTTGGGGAGCAAACACCTTACTACATGGCTAAGACTGTACCTATGAGCCATGCCTGTGTCTGTTCCTTTAAAGAAATAACAAGTTCAAGCCCATGTTCTTTTCTCTCGTTATGCATGGTCTGATCAATAAGTATCTGGACTGTTGTCATAGTAACGAAGCTAAAGCACACAGAGTAAAGCCGCTTGGTACATATTGACCTTGAACTCTGCTGCGCTTGCACACCAAGTTTTAACGTTCTAGCTCACTTCCGCTATTTACAGCAGTGTTTGGAATGAAGGTGTGTAGCATGTGAGCAGAGAATCTGCATTAAATGCTTAGCGATACCTGCTCAGAGACCTACACAAAGTTTTGAAAAAGTTCTCATTGTTCTCGACACAATGAAGGAGATCTGCAACTGAAACTCGAGTGTTTTTATGGTCAGTTGAAAGCAGTTTTGGCACAACTTTAGCAGACATACGCCTCATACCCAAATCTTCAGAGATAATGGACTGAACTGAGCCGTAACTAATCTTCATATTTTCTGATAACTTATGGATGGTGATTTGATGGTTTCCCTTCACAGCTGCATACACATCTACGATGCTTTTCTCAGTTCTACTGGCTGCGGGTCTCCCAGAATGCTCGTCTATATGGACATTTTTTCAGCCATCTTGGAAATGTCTGAAGCACTTGTAGACTTGCGTGTGTTTCATACACTCTTCTCCATACACTGTCTGCAACTTTACATAGGCCTCTGAGCAGGTATCACCATGACAACTTTCTCTGTCATAGTCAATGCAATGATCACACACTACACACCTTCCTTCCAAGCACTGTTGTAAACAGTAGATGTGAGCTAGAACCTTAAAACTTAGTTCACATGCACAGCAGAGGTCAAGGTCAATTTGTGCCAAGTGGCTTCATTTTGAGTGCTTTAGCTTCATTACTATGGCAACAGTCTGGATACTTATTGTTCAGAACTTGTACAGGTATGGGTCAGTGTGTGTGTATGTGTGTGTATGTGTGCATGTGTCTTCCTCGAAATTGTTGGCCTTTTGCAAAAATTTTACCCTTCCCCTTCTTATTTTTACTATCTTCTTACTTTTTAGAGAGACATTTCAACTACAAAGGAAACTTTACATGGAAGAAACCTTTAGAAGACTGTTCTGTGACTCTGAGCACCAATTCAGCAGAAACAGGTAAACTAAAGCAATATGATTAACATTGTTGTTTGATATTTAGTCCTCTCTCCATCAGGCTAGCCTTGGCTGTCGCCTTCTTATCATTTATTTAGATTTAGCATTGAGATGAATTGTTAATAAGATAAGAATGTTTTTGGACTATTAACCATGTCCTTCAGTGGCTTAGTGCTTAGGGTGTTGGGTTCACGACCGCAAGATTGTGGTTTCCATCCCTGGCCTGGATGAGCCATTGTGTTCTTGAACAAAACACTTCATTTCACGTTGCTCCAGTCCACTCAACTGTAGATATGAGTTTAGCCTGGAGAGGGATGGGCTCTGCCAGGCTTTCTCGCCCTAGGTATACTGCATGGCTGCAGCACCCCAGTGACAACCAAGGGGTTTAGGGGCTTGTCATTGTCATTGCCTTGTCAGTAGCCCAGTGAATAAGAATATCTTGCTGCATGGTTATCATTATCAGAGAGAGAACTCATGACAAGAAAGACCCAAGCCTGGAATGTCACCAGCAAACTAGACAGGATCTGGCAGTTATTGCTCCCAAGAAGACAAAAAGTCATGATCCGATCAACGGAACAGCCTGCTCGTGAAATTAACATGCAAGTGGCTGAGCACTCCACAGACACGTGTACCCTTAACGTATGCATGTGTGTATATGTTTGTGTGTCTGTGTTTGTCCCCCCAACTTCGCTTGACAACTTCCCCGTAACTTAGCGGTTCGGCAAAAAGAGACCGATAGAATAGGTACTAGGCTTACAAAGAATTAGTCCTGGGGTCGATTTGCTCGACTAAAAGGCGGTGCCCCAGCATGGCCGCAGTCAAATGACTGAGACAAGTAAAAGAGTAAAAGAGAGAGACTAAAGAGTATATATATATAGGGTGAAATATATTTGCCACTTAAATGTGACTGACCCCAAAGGGTGGATGTTACTGTTGCTTTTAGCCCCAGGAGAACATCTCCTCCAGCTGGCTATTGACACACATCTGTGTCCTGTCTGTATCTGCAAAGGGAAGTCATCTTTCCCATCATTATCTGCGATACGTACGGACTCGAGTTTCTGGGTATTTACCCATCCTCAGCGTACGACAATCGCCGACCTTCGATGCGAAAGATATCCCGATGCAAATACATATATCTTTTTCCAGTGAAATTATTCACTGATTTCGAAAAAGTGAAAACAAGCAATGTTAAATCTCTGAACGAGTGTCAGCCACAATTAAGTGGCAAATATACCACACCTTGTCGTGCAGTTACTGTTAATACCTCATTCAGAGATTTAACATATATATATATATATATATATATATATATATAAACATAATTAAGGGATCAGCAAACATTTGCTTCACCACATACCGGAGTTCAGAAATAGCAGCTATCTGTTGGAGTCTCAGCTTTTTTAGCTGGTATTTCTGAACTTCGGTATGTGGTGAAGCAAATGTTTGCTGATCCCTTAATTATGTTTATAAATGTATAAGAACTTTTAAATAAGTTCTCCACCGATAATGGTATTTACACACCGAAGGGCTTGGTAAAAATTATTAATTGTTGATTTATTAATAAATTAATAAATTGATAAACCTTTACCCTTTTAATTGTAATATATATATATATATATATATATATGGAGAGAGATAGAGAGAAGACAATAAGGTATCATTTGAAGGAAATTCAGTAGCTATTTCTGGCAGGATGAATGACCATATTGACACAGTAATCAAATATAGTGTAGATGTAAAAAAAAAAAACAGACTAAAATACTAAAATAAGCACAGAAATAAAGGTTTGTAGTTCAAATAGAGTGAGGTACTCTGTAAACACCCAGTAATAAAACATAAAGTGCTTATAATGACAGATAAAGTAGATGTAAATATGAAGAGATCCTCCATCTGTAATGTTGAGGTTTATGACAAGTCCTGAAAATTTTCAAGTTTAATGCCTGTGTGGTGACATGTAAAAGCACCTGTACAGTGCCACATAAAAGTGCCTGTGCAGTGCTACATAATAGTACCTGTGTAGTGACACATAAAAGCACTTGTATAGTGCCACATAAAAGTGCCTGTGCAGTGCCATGAAAAAGTGCCTATGCAATGTCACGTAAAAGTGCCTGTGTAAAAACACTCATGTGGTGCCCTGTAAAAACGCCTGTGTGACACTACATAAACGCACCCAGCACACTCTGTAAAGTGGTTGGCATTAGGAAGGGCATCCAACCGTAGAAACCAACTCAGACTGGAGTCTGGTGCAGCTCCCCAGTTTGCCATGTCTGGTCAAACCGTCCAACCCATGCCAGTATGGACAATGGACATTAAATGATGATAAATAACCATAAAATTTGTTTCTTGTCTTCAGCAGCAATTGTTGATACTCCAACAATGAATATTAGAAAGATTTTACGCATTGGGCTTTCAAAGAGACAGAAAATACCTGCACTCCATCCATATATTAAGAGAAGAAGAATCGATGATGAGTGATGTATAAAGAGTTCTGTTATTTGTACTTTATACTTTAACCTTTTAGCGCTTATGTTCAAAATGACCAGATCTGGTCTCTCACACCTATCCCACCATGTCATTCTAAAAATAAGCAATCACATCATCAAAATCTTGAAGCTTCAAGCTAATGCGTGGTTCATTTAAAGTAATATAAATAAATAAGCATTACATTCGACAGAGTTACCTGAATGCTAAAGTATCCTGTAGTTTATAAATGTGTGTGTGTGTCTGTGTGCGTGTGTGTGAGTGTGCGCACGTGTGTGTGTGAGCGTGCGCACGTGTGTGTTTGCGAGTGTGTATGTACATGAGCGTAAGTGTATATGAGTTTGTGAAAGTGTGAGTGTGTCTGTATGTACATGAGTGTGTGACTGTCTGTGTGTGTAAGTGTGTGTGAGTGTGTGCGTTTCTGTCTCTTTGTCTTGATATTGCATGAGACTCATAAACGAGTGTCATTCATTTCCAGTATTCTCCGAGAATATGTCTGACCATAGGAAAATGCTACCTTGCTTGGAAGGGCAGCTGGTTATAGAAAATCTGTCTCAGAGTTTGTCCAATCAATGCAAGCATGGAAAAGTGGGCACTAAAAGATGATGATGATGATGATGATGGTTGCTGTTGCAGTTGTTGTTGTTGTTGTTGTTGTTGTTTTTGTTTTTGTTGTTGTTGTTGTTGTGATGGGGGTGATGGTGGTGGTTGCCTGACCCAAAGTTAGCCTTACTGAATGAGACATTCCATCAAAGACATTCCTACCTTGACCACCTTGCCATTTTGTGTAGCCAAGACTACATTATTCAAGGCGTCCCTCCATTCTTTTGAGACAAGATGATGTGATTTCACTGCCAATTGTAGCAAGTCAAGCCACCGCTTAGAGGTTCCCTTCAAACCAAAATACTCCAGATCTGTTAATGTTAAATTAAAATTTTGTTGTTGTTGTTGCTGTTGTTGTTTAATCTTGTCTTTTATTCAGGCATAAAGTCTCTAAGACTACATTATCCAATGTGTCGTTTCTTCTTCTTTTAAGATATAAGAGCTGTGTGTTATGATCTTGAGCAAGACACTCTATTTTCACCTTGCTCCAGTTCACTCAGCTGTAAAAATGAATTGCAACATCACTGGTTTCCAGCTGTACCGGCCTTTGCCTTTCCCTTGGACAACATCAGTAATGTGGAGAGGGGAGGGTGGTATGCATGGGTGATTGCTGGCCTTCCACAAAACAACCTTGCCCAGACTTGTGCCTTGAATGGGAACATTCCAGGTGCAATCCCATGGTCATTCATGAGTGAAGTGGGGTCTTTACACCAGAGAGCAATGTGATTAAGTTATAGTCACTATTTCCTACAAGTTGTGTGGCCACATAAAAAGCTGTTTTGTTGGTTTCTGATGCTGCCATTCAAGTGGAGGTGTATGACCTCTAGTGGAGGTGTATGACCTCTAGTGGAGGTGCATGGCTTAGTGATTAGGGTGTTGGACTCATGATTGTAAGATTGTGGTTTTGATTCCTAGACCAGGCGACACATTGTGCTCTTGAGCAAAACACTTCATTTCATGTTACTCCAGTTCACTTAGTTGGCAAAAATGAGTTATCCTGTGATGGACTGGTGTCCTGTCCAAGTGGGGAATTTATACACCCTGAAAACTAGGAAACTGGCCCTTATGAGTTGGCATGACTCAAGAAGGTAACCTTCGCTTAACTTTACTTATCTCCAAATTGTGTATCTAAGTCTATATTACCTAAGTTCCAATTCGGACCTATAATGAAATAGGGGTTCCAGCCATAGACATCCCATTTTATTTAGACAGCATATCTAAGAATGCTCACTGAATACACGTAGGGGTTCATTCCAAAGTTGGGCAATATGGTTTCTTCTGGTCAGTGTTGTAACACCATGAGGGTTCTTCTGGGTGGGTCATTGGTCCTCCACAGAACAGTCAGATGATAGGGCAGCTGTCCTGACGATGTGCTGTGGGTCACCGTTAGTCTGGAACCTCCCCAGAACACCAAGAACACCAGTCTACCCAGGGTGGCCCTGCCAGGAGCAAAACTCCAGATGGTAGTGCTCTCTTGGATCTATGGAACATGCAAACTCCCTCACTATGACAAGAGCAGACCCAGGCGGGGGATGCAGAGAGGCTGGTACAAAATTGCCAACGATGGAGAGCACTGGTGGACTTTGTCAGCTGTACACATGATGATGTCTTTGGGACCACTATGACCCCCGCCCCATCAAACAAGAGCATCAAGCAAGCGTCTAAAAATCCATTATTCAACGTGTCATTCCTTGTTGGCATCAACTTTGATAAAACAATTCTATGATCAAATAGGTGTTCCATACATGACCAACCCATTTTTTATTCAGACATAGCTGTCTTCCTTTTTTTTTCTTAAACAGTAAGATGCTATTTGAGGGCAGCTTGGCTGTTGTTTCTTTTACAGCAGACTGAGTGATTAAATTAAACTTCATGTACTAGTGTTAGGAGTGTTGTGTTGTGGTTGTGTTATATCTAACACATACACACACACACACACACACATTCACACACTCATGCATGCACATGCACACACACACACATGCACACATACACACATGCACACACAACATACACATACACACTCATGCACACATACATCCCCCCCCCCACACAGAAGTTAAGTCCTGAAATGAGAAGTTAAACCAGTCCTCTTCCTTCCAGTCAATTCATCATGTTGAACATTTTTTTCTCTCTCCATTTTTTACACTCTCTCCCTATTTTTTCCCTTCTCAATCTTTCTTGTGGAAGAGCATAGGCACAAAACATCAAAGACATTTTCATTCTTCCTGATTGTCAAACTAATACACCTGATTGCTGTTCCCTCACCTGTCTTTGTCTTTTGTTTTCTATAAATTTGAACCACACACACATACACACACACACACACTCTCTCTCTTTCACTCTCATCCTCCCTCCCTCCCTCCCTCCCTTTTTCATCTCCCTTCCTATCTCTCTCACTCTTTCTCTTCTCTCTCCCCTCTCTCTCTGCTACATAAAAAGCATCCAATCCACACTGTGAAGTGGTTGGCATTTGGAAGGGCATGCAGTTGAAAATCCATGTCAAAAATACCTCGCCTGTGCTGGTGCCATGTAAAAAGCACTCAGTCCACTCTATGGAGTAGTTTACTGTTAGGAAGGGCATCATGCCATAAAAACCATTCCAAACAGACACAGTAGCCTAGTATAGTCTTCTACCTGGTTGGCTCCTGTCAAACCATTCAACCCATGCCAGCATGGAAGACAGACATTAAATGATGATATATATATACACATAGATAGATATATCTTTTTAGGAAGTTGATTGTTAAGGCTGGTCAGAGAGCAACCATTGGTTTCACACCTATAAAGTACTTGGCTGTATAGGTAACTCATCAGACTCAAATGGCTAAGCCACATAGTCTTTGTACAACTGAAGGAAGGAAGACATCATGGTCAATTAGTTTTGTAAACAAAAAATATGCATCTGAAAAGGCCATGCAGGAGGTGTTTTCAGGCAGGACAGGGTTATTAACTCTTGCATCAGTTGTTGTTGTGGTTCATTTTGGTGAATTCCACACTTGTAACAGAAAATGTCTGAGATGAGAACATTGACTAAATACCTCTTTCCTGGAGTTTAAAAAGGCTCCAGGTTGAGTAAGTTTTTTGTAGGATTCTTGCTCTCTCTTCCAAGCAAAGCTTACATTATTTGCTCCCATTCATATACGTCCCCAGTTCAAGGAACTTCAATTTAATTATGTATGGGGTGACCTCTTTTAAGCACCATATGTGGCTGACCAGGGGCATGATGTTGCACCTATATTACTGCTCTGATGTTTTAGAGTGCTTCTTTTATGGATATATGAACTACTGATGATAGATAAGACACATAGCATACATACATACATACATACATACATGCATGCATACATACATGCATGCATGCACACACACATACACGTGCGTGCACACACACACACACACACACACTGAAAATGGCAAAAGATTAAAGGACAATATTTTTTGTTTCATATTTAAAAAAAAATTTTATTCATTTCAGTTTTAATATAAATAAAAAGAAAAAAAATCATTTTTTCTTGTTATTGTTATTGTTGTTGTTGGCTCTTGTGTGTTATTAAAATGAAAATAAAAACAAAGTTTGATATGAATAATAAAAACTATTTCAACTGCTCAGCTGTTGTTATAATTATTTTTGTTGTTCTTTAGCCAGTTGGTCATCTCTGATCTGGGAGATCTCTAATGAAAGCCTCTTGGTTATGACTGTTTCAGTTTATTTTCAGATTTGATTAATCCAGTGCAACATTAATATTAATGAACATACTGTGTACAATGCTCAGCTGCAGTACAACTCATCAGCAAAAGCAACCAAAACTGCATGAACAGTAAGTACATAGTATATGCAGAGGAAGAGAACAGTGAATAGGTCTTCAAAGAAAAAAAAATGGGGAGTCGATGGCATTAGGTGTATTGTTGGTGAATTTCAGGAAACATGGAAATTTTGAAGGTTGTAGTGTCCCAACAGCTAACAACTAATGTGGGTAGTTTATTTTATACTTCAGCAATTATGAATATGATAAATGTTTCCAAAAGTCATGGATGCTGTGTTGTTATTTGGATTTTGTAAGCATGTCCATGAGTGATAGACATATGGAATTCAAAAAGATGCCCAAGGTTGTTGTTGGAAAGATTATCAAATGTGTTTCAACTATTCTAAGATAGTAGTAAAGCGTGATTTTGGGAGGAATTTAGCTGCTATTTCTAGTAGATTGATCAACCACGTAGAGGTTCTCAGATATTCAGAAAGCAAGAAAGAAGAAAAGAGAGAGAGTATGTGTCAATGTGTTTATTATTACTAATACCATTTTGTGCTATACTATATTGCAGTGGTCCACAGCCATGGGCTATGGGTCATTTGCATCCATGGGCCATGGATCATTTGGTACTGGGCTGCACAGAAAGAATAAATTTTAAAATATTATCTCTATTTTATTGACAGGCATGGCTGTGTGGTAAGAAGCTTGCTTCCCAACCACATGATTCTGAGTTCCATTCCATTGCATGACACCTTGGGCAAGTGTCTTCTACTATAGCCGCAGGCCAACCAAAGCCTTGTGAGTGGATTTGGTAGACAGAAACTGAAAGAAGCCCATTGTATGTATATATATATATATATATATATATATATATATATATATATATATATAAATAGATAGATAGATAGATATGTATATGTGTGTGTGTGTCTACGTTTGTCCTCCTGCCATCACTTGACGACCAATGCTGGTGTGTTTACGTCCCTGTAACTTAGCTGTTCAGCCAAAGAGACTGATAGAATAAGTACTAGGCTTACAAAGAATAAGTTTTGGGGTCAATTTCTTCAACTAAAACCCTTTGAGGCAGTGCTCCAGCATGGCCATAGTCAAATGACTAAAACAAGTAAAAGAATAAAAGAATAGAATAGCCACAGTCTATAGAGTGTTTTATTTTGAAAAGTCAACACTTCCGTCTTTGCCCCTGTCCCACGCTTGTTTTAAGTCACAGGTTTTTCATGGCTCTGATAAACTGAGCCAACAAGTTAACTGTAACAATAATAAGAGTGCTACCTTTCTTTATATATATATATTGCAATGTAATGATGGGAGAACCAAAGAGCATAATATACAGTGTCATAATTACGTTTGCAATTAATATATGTAATAATAAAGGTGGTGAGCTGGTAGAATTGATAGAATGCCAAGCAAAATGCTTAGCGGTATTTTGTCTGTCTTTACATTCTGAGTGTGGAGGCGCAATGGCCCAGTGGTTAGGGCAGCGGACTCGCGGTCATAAGATCACGGTTTTGATTCCCAGACCGGGCGTTGTGAGTGTTTATTGAGTGAAAACACCTAAAAGCCCCACGAGGTTCCGGCAGGGGATGATGGTGGCGAACCCTGCTGTACTCTTTCACCACAACTTTCTCTCACTCTTACTTCCTGTTTCCGTTGTGCCTGTATTTCAAAGGGTCAGCCTCGTGACACTGTGTCACGCTGAATAGCCCTGAGAACTATGTTAAGGGTACACATGTCTGTGGAGTGCTCAGCCACTTGCACATTAATTTCACGAGCAGGCTGTTCCGTTGATCGGATCAACTGGAACCCTCGACGTTGTAAGCGACGGAGTGCCAACAACAACAACAACAACATTCTAAGTTCAAATTTCACCAAGGTCAACTTTACCTTTCATCCTCATATGGCCAATAAGATAAATACCAGTTGATTACTGGTGTCGATGTAACTGACTCATCCCCTTTCCCTGAAGTTTCTGGCTAAGTGCCAGAATTTAAAACCGATATATGTAATAATTAAATTATGTGTTATATGTGTTTTATGTGCATGATCTCCCAGGCAGGAAAAAAATGTTCTTGCATGAATCCAGTTCATACTGCAAAAGTTGTAGGGGATTACTGCTCTACTGCACTGCATACCATCCTTGGATGGCATTTGGTGGCATATCAGGGGTTTTTTCTATGAGATAAGGTTGCTGGTCACTCACTCAATCATTCTATATTTCAGGAGAAAGGAATACTATTTGTAGTCTCCCACAGCATTTTTCACGGTGCAATATATACAGTATATGTATACATGTCTTTGTGGTAAGAAGCTTGTCTTCCAACCACATGGTTCTGGTTTTAGTTCCACTGCATGGCACTTTGGACATATCTCTTCTAGTATAGCCTTGAATCAACCAAAGCCTTGTGAGTGGATTTGGTAGACAGAAACAGAAAGAAGCCCATCGTATGTGTGTGTGTGTGTGTGTGTGTGTGTGTGTGTGCATGAGTGCCTTTGTGTCTTTGACAATTGGTGTTGGTGTGTTTATGTCCCTGTAACTTAGCAGTTTGGCAAAAGAGACCAATAGAATAAGTACCAAGTTGAAAAATAAATAAACCCTGAGGGCCAATTCATTTGACTAAAAACCCTTCAAGGTGCTGCTCCAGCATGGCTGCAGTCTGATGACTGAAACAAATAAAAGAATATATATATATTCTTTTATTTTTTTCATTTACTTGTTTCAGTCATTAGACTGCGGCCATGCTGGAGCACCACCTTGAAGAGTTTGGTCAAACAAATTGATCCCAGGGCTAATTTTTAAGCCTGGTATTTATATTAGCAGTCTCTTTTAGCCAGACCACTAAGTTATGGGGGCATAAACAAACCAACACCAGTTGGTCAAACTAGGGCGAGGAAGGGGGACAGCTACCATTACAATTGCATTTAAAACAAAAATCCAAAGATTTTTTTTTTACACTTGTTACTTTTCATGAATATTTATATTTTATGCGAAAATAGGTTTGGGAGTAATAAACTGTTTTTGAAACACAACTCTTTCAGATGTTAATTAACTTCAATGTAGTTTACCGACATAAATAGTTTTACCACAGCTGACTTAGATGCAGGAAAGCAGTATCCATCCATGATCCTCTTTCAGGGCTTCCAACCCTAAAGGCAGGAAGGTAGGAAATAATTGTCTGACCCCAGGATCTGACTTAAATGCTTGCAAGAGAGAAGATTCTGATAAAGGCATCCAAAGTGCCTCACATTAGGCTTGAAACCAAATCAATTTAGTAATGAACTGGGCTGGTGCTAGGAAGTGCAGGACCCATTTAGAGAATTGTTAGTGGGGCCCTCTATTCTACAATAGCTAAAGATTGGTGTTTTATGATTTGTGTAGTTTGCCAAACCTAGCCAAAAAATGTTAAGGGCTTAAGACCCCCACCATTAGCCATAATTGAAAGCTCATAAAAAAGTGTTAATGTTTTATTACAAGTCAAGATAAGAAAATTGTATTGAATTTTTAAACCTTTCAAATGATACAATTTCAAGTTCTCAAGTTGTGTTATACTGAAGAGTCTAGGATAAGGGTGAAATAGCACTATCTACAACTATAGGAATGTCTAATGGATTTTATGGAAAAATAGAAACACCCTATTTGTTGTTGCTTGTTCCTTCTTGAGCCATGGCTGGCTCATAAGGGCTGGTTTCCTGGTTTCATTGGTGTATAAGTTCCCCACCTGGATGGGACACTGGTCCATCACAGGTGAGCTGCTACATGCAGGAGGAAAAAGTAAGAGAAAGTTGTGATGAAAGAGTCAACAGAAGTTCACATTTACCTTCTACCGGAACCACGTGGAGCTTAGGTGTTTCGCTCATAAACACATACATCGCCTGGTCTGAGATTCGAACCTGCAATCCCTTGACTATGACTCCGCTGCTCTAACCACTAGGCCATGTGTCTCTGCCAAACACCCTATACTCTTTTACTAATAAGAAAAGACCTCTCAAGACAAGGAAAAACAACACACACACACACACACACACACTCACACACACAAAGAAAAAGATAAGATACAAACCCTGAAATAGTTCTCCCTCCTTAAGGAGAATTCTCATACTCTCTGTCACCTTACAGCAATCACTCTCTCTCTCTCTCTTTCTTCCTCATACTCAGTAAGCAACAACAAGCAGCAGAAGCTATGGTCATCAGGCAAGTCACCCTGTGTTTGTGAAGAGGCCTTCTATAAACATGTATTTCTGGCTGTCAAAGGGTTTTATTTCATCAAAACATTTTCTGCTCAAGTATGTGCACAAGGCCCAATTTGAACAAATCTCTCCAATTGGCTTAAAACCAGCCTTGGTAGTGAATTCCTTAACCATAGAGTCATATCAGTGGTCAGGGTTTTATTGTCAAATCATGGAAACTCTTCACCTATCCTGCAATTGTAAGAAACAGCTGCCAAATCCCCCTCACGTCACATGACTGTCTGAGAGTCGGGAAGGACACATTGGTCAATGTAGTCCTTGACTTACTTATAAAAGACTTGGAATAATCATATTGGAATGCTGGTGGTAAGCTGGCAGAATCATTAGCATGCTTGGCAAAATGCTTAACAGCATTTCGTCTGTCTCTAAGTTCAAATTCCACTGAGGTTCATTTTGCCTTTCATCCTTTTGGGGGTCGATGTGATTAACAAGACCCTCCCCTAAAAAAATTTCATGTCTTGTGTCTACTGTAGATAGGATTATACACCTGCTCATATGAGGCTGACCTAATTCTTTTATTCTTTTACATGTTTCAGTCATTTGACTGTGGCCATGCTGGAGCACCACCTTAGAGTTTTAGTCAAAGACTTATTCTTTGTAAGTCTAGTACTTATTCTATTAGTCTCTTTTGCCAAACTGCTTACTTACAGGGGCATAAACACACCAACACCTGTTGACAAGTGGTGATAGGGGAACAAACAGAGAACGTAAATATATAGGCACAGGCATGGTTCTGTGGTAAGAAGTTTGCTTCCCAACCACATGGTTCTGGGTTCAGTCCCACTGCATGGCACCTTGGGCAAGCGTCTTCTGCCTCAGACCAACCAAAGCCTTGTGAGTGGATTTGGTAGATGGAAACTGAAAGAACCCTGCTGTATTTATATATATGCATTTGTATGTGTGTGTGTGTGTAACTGTGTTTGTCTCCCAGCCATCGCTTGACGACTGATGCTGGTGTGTTTGTGTTCCTGTAACCTAGCAGTTTGGCAAAAAGCGACTGATAGAATAATTACTAGGCTTAAAAAATAACTCCTGAATCGATTTGTTCAACTAAAAACCCTTCAAGACAGCATGGCCGCAGTCAAATGACTGAAACAAATGAAAGAAGATATATATATATGTGTATATATATATATATATATATATATATATATTCAATTATGAATTAGAAGCAGAACTTGTATTGTAAATGTTATCAACTGCACATGCTCAATGTATGTGTTTTGCTTGTTTACCCTGGTATGCTGCAGTTACCATAGTGGGGAATGACTCCTTCAAAGCACTGTGAGTTAAAACACCTAAAAATCATAGACAGGCAAGAGAATTCACCCCTAATCCTATTCAGCAGTGATGGATATCAATATTTTGCCATATATATATATATATATATATATATATATATATATATATATATATTGGGTCATCCCATAAATTATGCGGTTTTTTCAATTGTATGAACTAAAAGTCAGAGGGGCTGGGATAAACTACCTGTATCAACTTGCTAGAAAAGCAGGTAGTAATTTTACCTTGTACTCATTATTAGTGCAAGTTTTGAAGAGTACAGTTCGATTTTAACAGTTATTGTTTCAAAGCTATATTGGAAGTGACAAAGGAGCATATTCGGCATATTTTGCTTTATGAGTTCAATAAAGGTAACAGCACAACGGAAAGTGCGAGGAATATTAATGCAGTATATGGGGATCATTTAATAAGCCAGTGACAATGGTGGTTCCAGAAATTCCAAGCCAGAAACTAGAGAATTGAAGACAAGCCTTGTCCTGGAAGATCTGTAGAGCTTGACGAGGATGTCCTGCAAACCCTGGTGGAACAAAATCCCATTGTAACTGTTGAGGAACCAGCAGAAAAGCATGGATTTGGTCATTCAACCATTCATCGACATCTGTATGCCGTTGGAAAAGTCAGCAAATTGGATCAATAGGTTCCTTGCAAACTTTCCAAGTCTAATTTCACACAGAGAGTGAATGTATGATTTTCTTTGGTGTCAGAAATGGGTTCTCTATAAAAATATCAAGTGCTGAAGACAGTGAGTAGGGAAAGGAGAAACACCGGCACCCCAGGCTAAAAAGGGTCTGCACACACATAAGGTGTTGTTATCTGTTTGGTGGGATATGAAAGGTTTAGTTCACCTTAACCCATTGCCTCCCATAATTCTATTAACTGGAATTTTTTTTATGAAACTTTGATTTCTAGCATAAAACAGCCTTAGAAATACACTGGAATGATCAAAATAACATTTTAAATAGAAATAAGCAAGATATTGGGTGAAAAATTAGCAAACCTCATTTGAATATCGGAGAAATATACCTAGTAAAGGTTAGATATGTGTAAATATTGACAGATAATTAGGAAATTTGTAATTTTTAAGTGATCTCATATGAGATCACTGGTAGGGGATGGGTTAAACTTTTAAACCCAAACCAAACAATAACAAAGGAGATCTACTGCAAGCAGCTTGGGTGGCTTAAATCAGTGCTAGAAGGAAAATGACCATCTTTGGTTTCAAGATGAAAAGTGTTCTTCCATCAGGATAATGCTTGGCCATATACAGCGAGGATGACATTCCAAAGGCTGGAGCAGTTTGAATGGGAAACGATGCCCCACCCACCCACTATATTCGCCAGACATTGCCCCATCTGATTATAATTTATCCTACAGTCTTCAAAATCATTTGGATGGAAAAAATATGAATTCTGTAGACAAGGTCAGAACAATACTGGAGGAGTATTTTTCATCATAGACAAGTGAATTTGGGGAGAGGAGCCTTACAAGTCTACCAGATATATGGAAGAGCATTGTAGAAAATGAAGGAGAGTATATTTTAGATTAAAAAAGAACTTTATCTTAATTTTGAAAAGTAAAAGAAGTATAAAAAAAACTGCATTATTGATAGGATGACCCAAACATATATATAATTTGGCATCCGTTTTGTCTCAGGGGACAATGGAATTGCACATAAAATAATCTAGTCTTTTTTTTACACTTCATATCCTAATACATTTCCTGCTGTGGCTGCGTAGTCCTATGCGGGACAAAAACTCCCCCTGGCAGGGGCCGCAAATGTAGCGAAGACTTTGCCCAGCTGGTTGTAATGTCATAGTTTCTTGTCGACGTATTTTCTTGTCTTTCCATTTCTCCTCTCTCCCTCTGTCACTCTTTTGTGTTCCTTCTTCTATGGTGCGTCGCCAATCTCCACGGTTGCTGGCAACCACTTCCCAGTTGCTAATATTGATGTCGCAGGCCTTCATATCCCTTTTGCAAACATCCTCGTAAGAACGGTCTTCCCACAGACCTAATGCCCCTAGCAAGCTCTCCGTAGAGTATGCCCTTGGGGATTCTGCCATCTTCCATATGACTTACATGTCCAAGCCATCTCATACCATCTTTGTGTGAGGAGTGCAAACATGCTTGGTATTCCTGCTTGCTTGAGGACATCTTTGTTGGGGACAAATATCCTGCCATTTGATGCCAAAGATTTTCTGGAGGCA
>NC_142955.1:5453251-5493251 GCF_046866305.1 Octopus bimaculoides
CTTAGCAGAACAGTCCACAACTCTTTTACTTTTACAGTAGGTATGTAGAGGACATTAATATCCTAGTTAAGACCAACTCAAGTAACAGTAATGTAGAAGCTGATAGGAACATAATGGAGAGCATCCAGCAAGTAGCTAAGTCCATCCCCCAAAGTATCAAGGTAACTATAGATTACCTCACTAGGCACCACAACAATAGACTCCCCGTCCTTGATGCTGAACTTTGGTTAGAGACTGTGAACAACAGAGTGCAGCTCCTCCACTCCCATTATATGAAACTCATAGCTTTGAAATATGTTGTTCACAATAACTTAATTTTGTTACACAACATGAAAATTAACATACTGATAGCAAACTTAGTTAGGAAACTGAACAACGTGCCCCCACTATGCAAACCCTATGAAATGAAGAAACATGTACAGAACTTCATGCACTACATGTAATTCTCTGGATATGAACAGATAGATAGGGTTCAGGCATACAGGAGTGGTAGAAAGAAATTAGGTAACATTATATGTAATGATACCAGTGGTACCTGCCCTAGGTATGGAAGTAAAGACTGGAATAGGGTACAAAGAGCTTGTGACAAAGCAAACAGGGTGAACATGTGGTATAAAACTGACAAATATCAAGGAGTGATGTTTGTAGAGGCCACAGCCCATGGAGAACTAGCCCACAGATTTAGGAAAGCTATGAAGGAGACCAAACTCAACATTAAGATTGTTGAAAAGCCAGGGAATTCCATCAGATCACTAATATGTAGGATGTACCCCTCTGAGAATACCATATGCACCAATGATAACTGTATGGCATGTAGGATTAGCTCTGGCATTAACTGTAGAACTAGAAATGTAGTCTACAGCATAAGATGCATAGAAGGTGCTTGTAAAGACATGAACATGACATACATAGGGGAGACATCTAGGAGCATTGCAGAAAGATTAAATGAACATTTGAGACAATATGATGACAAAAAACAATCCCCCATACTCTACCAGCATGCCAGGGACCAACATGGAGGTAACCTGGGTCAACTTGACATCTGCATCTTATCCAAGCACCCAAAGGACCCAACACTCAGACAAATACAGGAGTACGTCCTCATAAATGAAACTTCCCCAATATTAAATAGGAAATATATGTAGTAGATAATCATACTCCCTTACCTACCATTTATATTTATATACAGGTAGAATAGTTAGTGTTCTGTTATGTAGATGAATGTAAATGAATGAATGTATTGTATGTATGTGTGTGTGTGTGTGTATAGGCAAATGGATATGAAAGTAAACAGATAGACATACAGATGGATAGCTACAAAGGTTATATGAACAGACAATCACACATACACACTCATACACAAATAAAGACTGAAACACATGACCATATACACACACGCACACTTCACACAAGGACACATATGGAGACACACGTCCACACATACAGACACAGTACATAGTCACATACACACACACACACACACACACACTCAGACATGCACATACAAGGAGACAGAGGTACACACACATACACACACACACAAACACATGAATATGCAGAATACATACATACAAACATACACACATACATAATATATACATACGCACGCACACACATACATGCATGCATACACACACTTACATACATACAAACAGGTGTATGCGCACATACACTAAATCACACCGCTGCACACAAGCAAACAAATAACGGACAGTCAACAATTATCGAAAATGTTGCAAGGCACAACGCAAAGTTTAGCAAAATCAATAAGTAAATGAGTGGAAATTTTACCAGTGACTGTGTTAAATTATAAGGCACTAAAAGAGAATAACTCTTCCCAGACACCACACTATACATATATATATATATATATATATAGATATACAGGGCAGGGAATCGTCAATTAGTAATAAAAATTAATAATTAACAATTATGCCGGGTAGCTCAGTATGAAAAAATCTTTTCAGTAAAGCCATTTATAACCATAAATATATAGGGATTAGCAGAAAACCTGCTTCTCCAACATACTGAGAATTCAGAAACAGCAGCCAAAGAACTACTGATTCTAAAAAAGCTACAAATTTTTCTCTAATTGATAGCGATATTCATGGTACACACTTTAGTTCTGTGTGTACCATGAATATTGCTATCAATTAGAGAAAAATTTGTAGTTTTTTTAGAATCAGTAGTTGTTTGGCTGCTGTTTCTGAATTCTCAGTATGTTGGAGAAGCAGGTTTTCTGCTAATCCCTATATATTTATGATTATTTATATATATATATATATATATATATATATATATATATATATATATATATACATATATATATATATATATATACATATATATACATATATATATATATATATACATATATATACATATATATATATATATATATATATATATATGTATATATATATATATATATATATATATATATATATATATATATATATATATATATATATATACATATACATATATATATATATATATATATATATATATATATATATATATACACATACATAGGCGCAGGAGTGGCTGTGTGGTAAGTAGCTTGCTTACCAACAACATGATTCCGGGTTCAGTTCCACTAAGTGGCACCTTGGGTAAGTGTCTTCTACTATAGGCTTGGGCCGACCAAAGCTTTGTGAGTGGATTTGGTAGACAGAAACTGAAAGAAGCCCATCGTATATATATGTGTATGTATATGTGTGTTTGTGTGTCTGTGTTTGTCCCACCAACATCGCTTGACAACCGATGCTGGTGTGTTTATGTCCCCGTAACTTAGTGGTTCGGCAAAAGAGTGCAATAGAATAAGTACTAGGTTTACATAAAATAAGTTCTGGGGTCGATTTGCTCGATTTGCTTGACTAAAGGTGGTGCTCCAGCATGGCAGCAGTCAAATGACTGAAAGAAGTAAAAGAGTATATATATAACAGGTGTATAGAACAAGACACAGAACCATCTACTCAACAACCATTTTACATGACAAACTGGTAAAAATCATGGAAATAGTTCAATTTCATTTATTTACAAAAGAATAAATAATATTTAATTACAATAAATAGATTTAATTAAACAGTTATATCTTGCTTTATTTCTGTATGTGCAAATGTGTGTGTGTATGTGTGTGTATGGTAAAGACTATGATATAACACACACGAGAGTCAAATACAGAATGTATATAAACGTACAAGTATAGATACATATATACATATATATATATATATATATATATATATATATATATATATATATACACACATGCAAGCGTATTCAATGAAGTAATTATGTATGTATTTATATATATATGTGTGTATGGGTACAAGTGCATATGTTTTGTGTGTGTGTGTATATATATGCATGTATATGTATACATATGTATGTATGTATATATATGTATATACTGATAATTGCATTGTTTTTGGCATACATAGTCCTAATAGATGTATCTGTAAATATGTGTCTATGTCAGTCTGTTTGTCTGTCTGTCCATATGTATGTGTGTATGTATGTATGTAGATACATATACATACATGTAAGTTCCTATATATGTACCAATGTAAGTTTGTACACATATAAAATATATATGATAACACATGGCACAACATGCATATACAAACTCTCCTTCAACTATACATACACGTGTATATATATATATATATATATATATATATATATATAATGTACACATACATATATGCAGGGTACGATGCGTAAATTGTCACTATTTTACACTTTTAATTTTGCATATGTACATTCTTTGTTTTTGATTTTGTTGGGGACCATCTATGAGAAAAACAGCACCAAAATGCAATTCACTCTGCCAGAAATTTGGAAACAACCTGCTGTCCTGCTTGGCATTTATGTCGGAAGCTCCAATATGAGTATTTCAGAGTGTTTCACGGGCAATCTGAGGACATATACCAAGAGTGATAAAAATCAAACATCCAGTCAACAACATGTGATGGTGACATTATGCTTCCATTCATCTTCTCACATGGACTCACACTCAACATGGAGGCATACATCAAGTGCCTGGAGCAGGAGGTAGTACTGCCTTGGCTCAACAGGGTAGCTGCTGGAAGTCCATTATATCCAGCAACAGGACTCTTCACCATGCCAAACAAGCAGTCATGGCTGTCAAACAATTTCTGCGACCACATCCCCCCTAACTCTCCAGACTTCAACCCCCTTGATTATTATGTGTATGGGAGCAGTTGAGTGGAGAGACCAACAAAACTCTTTGTAACACCAAAGATGAACTGAAGGCAAGGATTATGGCAGCATTCAATAACTTAAACAAGGAGACCATCCAGAAGAATTGCAAGAGATCCCAAAGTCGTCTGGAGGCCATGGTTGAAGCCAATGGCGATTTTATTGAATAAATTTACTCTTTGGTATTTCAAGATATTTTTATGTAATTTTGGTAAATATATTTGTTAAAATGAGATGTCAGTGTTATTTTCATTTTTTCTGTAATTTACATGACAATTTATTCACTACACCATGCATGTAAATATTCAACATACATACATATATATATATATATATATATATATATATATATATATACACACACACATATATACATACATACGTATGCATGCATGTATATTAAAATGAATGAGGTTTATTACTTTGAAAGCAAGTTCAAGAAGGACAAAAGAACTTCTACTGACAGGGTGACTTTCTGAGCCAACTTTTTTCTCAAATCTTTCTCATCATAATAATCAAATTGACTAAGGATTCATGTGTTGACTTAACAGCTTGCTCCACCAGCCAACAAGATCTTTGGCTGCTAACATTTCTACATCGGATGGAAAACCTATTTAAGATATAAGGAAGTGAAAGATGGGTTTTTAAATTTGTTAAAAGAATTGTTAATGAAAACTTTTCCTTTTCATTGTGGACACAGTCATGGCTGTGTGGTAAGAAACCTGCTTCCAAACCACATGGTTCAGGGTTCAGTCCCACTGGTTGGCACCTTGGGCAAGTGACTTCTACTACTTCCTCGGACTGACCAAAGCCTTGTGAGTGGATTTGATAGACGAAAACTGATAGAAGCCTGTCATATATATGTATATCTACGTGTGTGTATCTTTGTGCCTGTGTTTGTCCCACACTACCACTTGACCACCAGTGTTGGTTTGTTTACATCCCTGTAACTTAATAGTTCAGCAAAAGAAACTGATAGAATAAGTACCAGGCTTTAAATAAAATAAGCCCCATGGTTGATACATTTGACTAAAAGTTCTTGGAGGTGGTGCTCCAGCATGGCCACAGTCTAATGACTGAGACAAGTAAATGAATGACCTTGTTGAACTTTTTCAACCACTTTAGTGGTTAAATAGTAGGAAACAAATTCCCTATATAGGGGTCAGCTGAAGGATATGGAGATGGAAAAGGTTCAAGAGTAAGACGAGGAGGGAAATAAATAAGAGAAGAGAATGAGGTTGTCCTTTGGATATAAGTCGTTAAGGGAACAATACTTTGGCAAAGGTTCTCTTCACTGGATGAATGGTTGAAGGAGCCCAGAGGGGAAACACAAAATCCCAGTCAATTTGTTATTCACTACACAAACCTGTGTGTGTATATATATATATATGTGTGTGTGTGTGTGTTATTTACATTATTTATAGAACTGTAATATATATATATATATATAGAACTGTACTATATATAAACATACACACACACACATATATGTACATATATATGTGAGTGTGTGTGTGTGTGTATGCATGTATGTATATGTATAAACCAAACATTTACATATACAACCATGTTTGTGCGTGTGTGTGTGTGTGTGTGTGTGTACACAGATGTATATATATATATATATATATATATATATATATATATATATATATATATATATATATATATATACACATACAAATGTATACCTATATATAAAAGTATACATATATAAAATCATATGCAATTATATACACATATGTATATAAATATATGAATATATATATATACTTATATAAATACATATTTATATCAATATACACATATATAAACACACATATACGTAAATACAAATATACATTTATATGTACATGCATATACGTGTATATATATATATATATATATATATATATATATATATATATATATATATATATATATGCATCTATATGTATACTCACACACATATAGCTAATCTGTTGTAGGATTCTTTAGAATCTAGGTATTTTAATGTTCAGGATGCTGAGAAAGAGCCAAGTTCCACATGTACCTAGATGTTGTATCAGATACATACAACACAATATATGCTTGCTTGCACAAATACACATACACACACATATATGTATGTACATATACACAAGTTGGTTCATGATCCAATGCAAGTTATAGATCCAACATAGAAATGTTTCTAGGTATGGCACTTATATAAAATAAGAACACAAATGTATTCTAAATGTTTCCCAACAGCTGTTTCAGTAAGATTTGTTACTGAAGAATAGATCAATTATATGGATTACATCATGAAAAAGAATCTGCTTTCATCAGTTGAGCTTAAACTTCACAAGGAGAAAATTTTAGGGTTTGTGGGTATTTTGAAAATACCTTAGAGTGATGACTGTGTCCTGCACAGTTGCAGGTAGCCCTTTGGCAAGACATAGCACCTGTTCAGCCACCCTGCCAGGGATACAGCGAAGTCATGGGGCTGCGGCATGGTGGATTGTGAAGAGGGAGTGGAAGAGCTCTACTGAGCCAATGGTGCTTCTTACGGTGATGCTGAGTGGAGGAATGCTAGAAGATTAACTGTTAGGATCACCAAGTTCTATGAAGAGAGTGACTGCAATGCATCCATAGGGGTGGCATCCCTGATTGTGTAATCAAGTAATGAAAGATTCACCATAACTCAAGTTCCCAATTCAAATCCATAATAACGGAACTGGATGGTGACAGGGAGTCATGGGAATTTGTGAAAGCAGCATGGCCAAATGATTGAGAAAATCCGAAGTGATCCACTTTGTTATTCATTGCTCCGATGATGAGTAACAAAGTGGGTCACTTGCGATTTTCTCCTGCCTTACTTTAAACTCATCAGATGAAAGTGGATTACATTCTGATGCAATTAATGTAATCGATTTATTCATTAATAAAAAAAACCCTGCTCAAACAGCTGTTGCGAACCTTTAAAATTCATTTGGGTTCTTATGTTATATATACATATATATATATATATAAGTATGCGTGTGTGTGTGTGTGTATCTATATATATTTAATTGGTTCAAACCTAGTGTTTTTTGAGAATGAAATTCGCTTAAAACAATAGCTATATATCAAGCATATAGTTTATCTCCAGTTAAAAGAAGACAATCAAATGGAGATAAGGAAGTTAATAATTGTTTATTATTAACAAATTGATCATCTTGGGTTCTTATAACCATTTCAGTTAACTCTCAATAATTTAATTACAAATTTGTACATTAAATTTACACTTATGTGACATGAGTATAATATCATCAGAGAAAAAAAAGATGTACCTTTGGATGTTATATGTGGGCCTATCAATTAATTCTGCAGAAATGAACTGATGATACTATACTCATGTCACATAAATATAAATTTAATGTAAAAATTTGTAATTAAATTATTGAGTGTTAATTGAAACGGCTGTGAGAAGCAAAGATGACCAATTTGTTAATAATAGACAATTATTAACTTCCTTATCTCCATTTGATTTTCTTCTTTTAAATGGATGTAAACTCTGTGTGTGTGTGTGTGTGTGTGTGTGTGTGTGTGTGTGTGTGTGTGTGTGTGTGTGTGTGTGTGTGTTGTGTGTGTGTGTGTGTGTGTGTGTGTGTGTGTGTGTGTGTGTGTGTGTGTTGCTTTAAGATACATGACGTATTCTATAAATATGCCTGTTCAAGTATCAAAAAAGCATGGAACTATTATTAATAGCTCTTTTGGTTGTGGATTAAATTGACAATTATCTCCTCACTGGATGGAGTACTTTTTGTTGATTCTACTTCGTTTCCCTTTAAACAATAGCTATATATTAAGCATATAGTTTATATCCATTTAAAAGAAGAAAGTGGATATATATATATATATATATATATATATATATATATATATATATATATATATATATATATATATATATACATATATGTGTGTGCATTTGTGTGTGTGTGTGTGTGCATGCATGTGTGCACACATATATATAAATATATATATGTGTGTGTGTATTTATATATATATTGTCCAAATTTACAGAAAACAAAATACAAAGACAGATGTATCTTTGTGTTTTGTGTTTTATAAAGCAGAGAAGGAAATGTCATTATATATACAAATCATTGTGTGTGTGTATACATAAATATATATATATATATATATATATATATATACATAATATTATATCTGCTGAGATTCAATAGGAGTCACTGAATGGCTCGGAATAAAGGTTTCTAAATGCTGTGCCACAATTGGTTTACAAGAGCATGTTGAAGATTTAAAAGTCAAAATCCACACTAATACTTGAACGCTTTCTAAAATCTGTCAGACATAAATTTTGATAAGCACATACAGCAGAACCTTGCAGTATGAAGACACCATTGTATGAGTAATTTGCTGTACGAGTTTAGACTTGTGCAAATTTTTGTCTTGAAGTACAAGCAGAAATCCAAAGTATAAGCATACAAAAACCATTCCATCTTAAAAGGTAATTTAGTTAAAACCAGTTTACATATTTCTTTTGCATTCTTTTTTTTATAATTGTCATTTTACTTGTAACTACACCTTTTCTGTTTTAAAACCCATAAAAAATTATTTTTGAGTGGTTTTGAGGGGTTGGAACGGATTAATTATAGTTTAGTTTAATTTCCATGGGAAAAATTGATTTGTAAAATGAGTAAATCATAAAACAAGCTCAATCGTGGAACAAATTAAGCTCGTACTACAAGGTATCACTGTATTAATATTAGAAGGTAAGTCTACAGGGTCAGCTTCACCTTTCATCATTTAAGGTTGATAAAATATGTACCAGTTAAGTTCTGGAATCAATGTAATTGATGTACCCCTCCCCTGAAATTAATGGCCTTTTACCAAAAGTTTGATATCAATATTAGATGGTGAGCATTAACCTTGTTTGTTGCTTTTAAATTTTACTTTAACCTTTTAGCATTTGAACCAGCCATATCCAACCCAAATATTCTATGTTTTATATTCAAAACAGCTAGGTCAGGCCACTTACACCAACGCTACAATGGCATTCTAAAAGGAAATAATCACATCATTGAAATCTTGAAGCTACAAGATAAGCCATAATTAATTCAAAACAATGTGAATAAATAAGCATCACATTTGGCAGAGAAATCTGAATGCAAAAGGGTTAAACCAGTCACATACAGTTCAGATATTCTACTTGTTTTATGTTCAGACTGGCCACATCTGGTCCAAATCTTGTAGTTGTTTTATGTTTAAACCAACCAGATCTGGCCTCTCAAACCTACCATACAATGTCCTTCTCAAAATAAACAAGCACATCATCAAAATTTCAAAGCTATGAGATAATGCATGATTAATTGAAAACAATGTAAATAAATAAGCATTACATTTGACGGAGGGTTTATCTGCTTACTAGTGATATAAACAAGAGTGCATTTTGCACCAAAATCCAATATGGGGGGTTCTCTCATGGTATTTACTGCAGTGTAGTTTGTTCTAACAGAACATCCATGTTTAAGTGGGGATAAATATAACCTCTCAGTATTAATACTGCCTGTGTTGCTAATATACATATATTTTAACAAGTTCACTGGCTAATCACGACACCAGTGCCTGTTCTGGCACGTTTATTTTTTTAATATATTGCTAGCAGGGAGATGAGTCACTGCTATCTCTAGCAGTCAAGAGTCCATCATTGACAAGACCAAATAAGGTTAAAATCACATGATGATGGAGATGGCATGGATTTATCTCCCTGCTAGCGATATAAACAGGAGTGCATTTTGCATGAAAAGCCAATGTGTGAGTTTCTCTCATGATATCCACCACAGTAGAGTTTGTTTTAACAGAAGTTCCATGATTAAGTGGAGATAAATTTGACGGAGAAATATGAATGCTAAAGAGCCCAAACATTGTTTTAATGTCCCATGCAAATGGCACTGAGAATTTCTTTTTTTTTACTTGCCAACCATAAGATGCAAATGAATTTTGAGACCACAGTTCATAAATTGCCAAGAAAATCCATGCTTTTGTGTCACCCTCAAAGCAACCTCAGCAAATATAACAGCACGCAACATATACATATAATTGTACATATATTTCTATATCTGTACATATCCACTTGACTGTGTCTATGTGTATATATGTATTTATATATCCTATATTATGTATGCATATGTATATAGATGTGTGTGTATATATATATATATATATATATATATATATATATATATATATATATATATATATATATATATATAAAGTAGGAGAGAGAGAGAGAGAGAGAGAGAGAGAGAGAGAGAGAGAGAGAGAGAGAGAGAGAGATAGAGAAAGAAAGGGAGAGCTTTGGATAATTCTTTATTAGCACTTTCATTCATTTAACTGAACTCTTCAAGACAAAAATTAAAACCAAAATTTTTGTCTTGATAAAGAATTATCCAAAACTTTGACTGCCTTCCTTTTTCTCAATATACAATATCTGTACACCACTTCAAACACTCTATACATATATACACATAATTAAATATATATATATATATATATATATATATATATATATATATATATATATATATACATACAGTATATTATATACATATTTTATCATATTTTATGTGAGTTTATGTATGTGTATAAATTATGTATATATGATATATACTTGTACATTATATATGCTTATATATTTGTGTGTGTGTGTGTGTGTGTATTGTACATGCATATATTATACATATATTATTCTTACATATATACATATATGCATGTCTATATATATATATATATATATATTTATATATATATATATATATATATATATATATATATATATATATATATATATATATTAAATATATACTTTTATAAAACAAATTTTACAAAATATATAGTATCTGTTAACAGTCTTAGCCAAAAACTCACAGTTGAGTTTTTGTATATATATATATATATACATGTCTCTTAAAGGATAGAGCTCAAAATCAATGCATTGAAGACACTTTATTGCAGCAACAATTATAATAACAGAAACAACCACAATAAGCCAAACCTATGCACATTTCAATAGGGTATCCCGGAAAAATAAACCACATCATAAGATGTCTCGTAAAATATTGTAACAAATTACAACATATTACAAATTCCCTGATGAGATGGAGTATCCAGTAATTTGTAATATGTTGTAATTTGTTACAATATTTTACGAGACATCTTATGATGTGGTTTATTTATCCGGGACACCCTATTGAAATGTGCATAGGTTTGGCTTATTGTGGTTGTTTCTGTTATTATAATTGTTGCTGCAATAAAGTATCTTCAATGCATTGATTTTGAGCTCTATCCTTTAAGAGACATGTATATATATATATATATATATATATATGGTATTACCTAATATAAAATTCTGGCCAAAATATATTTTTTCAATTTAGTTTTCAAATGCTAGCTTTGTGTAATGATGTTTGCGTTTTTGTAGCATCATATATATATGTATCATATATATGTATGTATGTATGTATGTATGTATGTATGTATGTATGTATGTATGTATGTATGCATGCATGTACGTATCTATATAAGCACTCATGCACATACATATATACATACATTGGAGTATATGTAGGCTTAAACACACACACATTTCTTAACATACATTTAAGAGATTCTTCAAGATAAAAATAGATACCACACATCATCTTAAAAAAATAACAGAAACAGAAAACAAAATATAAATATAAAATAACAACAAACTATGATAAATAGTGGTAGACACCTTCCTTACACTGGATGTGTAACAAACGTGTAACTTTTTGAAGCCGTAAACTGTGCCAACGCTGGAACACAGGAGATGTAACAGGAAGACAACATTCTCAAGGACCAATACTGGCAAAATATAAGACCAGAGCTCATGTGTGTATGTGTGTCTCAAACAATGAACTATTTAGATACAGCCAATGCATGACACATTCAAATTAAAATTCGAGATACATGTTGAAAGACTGTGACAGCAGAACTCGAATGTGTCATGTGTCGGCAATTTTTCAAGCATTTAAACCATGTTACATCTGTCACGCATTGTATGTGTGTGTGTGACACATATTAAACAAATTCTTCAATGTGCATGTAGAAAGACAGTGACTGTAGGCAGACCTTGGATGTGTCCTATACGTGTTCTGCAAGGTTTTCAGGCAATGAACTGTATCACAACAATGATACACTAACTGGTGTAACACAGATGAGTAGCTTGAATATATCAAATAGACTGTGACACCAAATTTCAACTGTGTCTTTGTAACACAGTGTTTCAGAGTAACAACAGTCTGTATCATGAAATACATACCAGGGTATGTGACACACAATTCCTAAATATTTCATCAGAGTGTGACACACAGAGATTTGAGTTCAGTGATATAACATATGTAACCATGATACCTGAGTATGATTTCGCATGTCACAATTGTGACAAGTCACCAGAGTTTTCAGTTCAGATGTGTCATATTTGTAACATGACACAGGAGTTTTTAGTTTGACAAGTGTGACAGACAACATTCAAAGTATGAGCTTGTCACAGTGCAACCAAATACTATTGTTTGCAGTGGAGATGTGTCACATTTCTAACATGGCACAGGGGCTTTTAGCCTACTCTCATGCAGCATAAGAGGGGCACAGTAATACTAACAAACAAAAAAAAAATGCATGAAAATTTTAGTTCCTTTCATGGTACAACTGTGACACATCTCCAGAATTTTGAATCCAGTTACATCAAGTGTGACAAAAAGGACAAACAGTTTTAAGTTTAGTCACAAGACATGTGACACAGCACCAACATGAGTTTAGTTACATTACATGTATCACAAGAACAACATTTGTATTCAGTCACGTTACATGTGACACAGCACCAACAATTGAATTCAGTCATGTTACGTGTCACAATACCAATATTTGAGTTCAGTAGTTATGTTACATGTGGCGCAGCACCAATATTTGAAGTCAGCATGTCACACATGTTACAATACCAACATTTGAGTACACTACATCAGTTCATGTCGCAACTTTTGTAACACAGCACTCCAGATTTCAGTTTTAGCATTAATGTGTCCATGTCACATAATGACAAGAAAAGTTTCAGACGGATCACATGATGTGTCAGCAAAATAAATAAATTTATCAATTAAACAAAAATTATCAGTAACACAACAGCTTCTATCCAACAAGGTAAAGGTGGGTCCAGGAAGCTGTGGACAAAGAGGTCCCACTTTCAAATACAACCAGGCAAGTATTCTGAACATCGAGGGTTTTATAATTTAGAGAAGAAACAATGAGAGGAAGGCCTTTGGATTCAGGGGCCGGCAGACAATTTCTAGTTCATCTTCTTTGGAACAGGGATGGCCAGTCAACTGCAACAAGAAAGAGAGAAGGTAGACATTAGAGATATTAAGAGCAAGGGGACAGATGACAACAACAACAACAATCATTTTAAGGCTATTTTCCCTCCTAATATGCAAAAAAGGCCAAAGGCCTTTTTTACTTACATCTGTGTGCATACACTCACACACACACACACACTCGCATGCATACACAAACGCACACACACACATACATATAATGGGTTTATAATAGGTTTTATTTCCAGAGACTGAAACAAGTAAGAGATAAAAAAAACCCTTTATATTTTAATGATTCGATCTCTCAGACCCCTCAGATTTTTTATTCCAGAAGGTGTAAAAAGTGTATCAGACTGCACTGGATGGGATTTCAGTGCATTATCTGATGGATCCTTGTTTTTGTTTTTGTTTTTGTTTTTACCACTTGTTTCAGTCATTGGACTCCGCTCATGTTGGGGCACCACCTTGAGGAATTTGCAGTTGAATGAATTGATCCCAGGATATATTTTTAAAGCTTGGTACTTGATCTCTTGCTCTCTTTTGCCGAACCACAAAGTTACAAGGACATAAACACTGCAAGTGGTGGGTGGTGGTAGTGGACAAACACAGATACACACACATATAAAATAACAAAGGTGCCTAGATGCAATATAAAACCAAAAAGGAAAACTTCAGTTGTCACCAATAGTGATTGAGGCTGCAGAGTAGCACCTACATTGCTAGAAACAAGCGTCAAAGATCTTTATAACCATAGAAATCACATTTTATGTACTGACAGGGGTTACAACTGCCCCACATCAAGTGAGATCACTATACTAGCAAGCTGGTTTTGCTTGGAATTAAAGATCATCAGTAGTAGCTATTCCATCGCTAAATGGTTTGGTGAAATCCTACCAGTCAGTATATAATGTTTACTATATGAATCAATGGTAATTCAGCAAAATGGTAATGTGAAAATTATAAAATAACAAAGGTGGCTATATATATGATGAGCTTCTTTCAATTTCCATCTCTTAAATCCACTCACAAGGCTTTGGTTGACCTGAAGCTATAGTAGAAGACACTTGCCCAAGGTGCCATGCAATGGGACTAAAACCAGATTGTGTGGTTGGGAAGCAAGCTTCTTAGTGCACAGCTATACTGACCACTTCATATTAACCACAGCACTTTATAGTGTAGTGGTCAGCATACTGGTTTCACAGACACAGACTATGTGAAGCTCTATCTTCTTACCTTCCAGAATATACAATCACAGTTGCAACAGATACACAGCATGTCCGCAAATGTATCTTTCCTTCCAAATCGTCTGCAAAAACAACAAAAAATAGAAAGAAAATAACAATAGCAATAATAATAATAATAATGATGATAATAATAATAATAATAATAAATGCCCGGATGCAGTACCAGGTAGTGGCTCTCATGGCTTCTGATCTTAATTGATTGGAAGTGTTATCATGTACATTGTTTTGTCTTGGTATAAAAGATGGGCTACAGCAAATATTCTGCTTAATACCACAGATTTGCTTGTCAGTTGTTTTGACCTTAACCAGTTGAGCATGTCCCTTGGTGGCTGACGATATGTGCATCTCTGATCACGAGCAGAAGTAGTGGGGGAGCCTCATAGCTATGTGTTGAGAGGAATTCTTTGGGGTTTGAATAATTCACCTTTGGAAACATGGATATTTTGCTCAGCATCTTTGAAACAAACCTTATTCAGGGACCTTTTGAGCGGGATGGGCTACTCGACCTGCAGAAAATTCTAACCGGGCCCCACCTGCGAGGTCATGCGCTGTTTATCTTGATATGAGATCACCACGTTGTGCACATACAGTTGTGATGTAATGTACCCTTATCAGACGGGTAGTCATGATGGGTATAATGGGCTTCTTATATTTTACCCCAGTGTCACTTTGATGGCATGCACTGCTCTCTCACTCAATAATAATAATAATAATAATAATAATAATAATAATAATAATAATAACCCTTTCTGTTATAGGCACAAGGCCTGGAATTTGTGGGAGAAGGCTAGTTGATCACATCAACCCCAGTACTTAACTGGTACCTATTTTATTGGCCTCAAAAGGATAAAAGGCAAAGTTGACCTTGGTGGAATTTGAACTCTGAATGTGAAGACAGATGAAATGCCACTAAGCATTAATAATAATAATAATCCTTTCTACTATAGGCACAAGGCCTGAAATTTGGGGGAGGTGGGGGCCAGTCGATTAGATTGACCCCCAGTACACCACTGGTACTTAATTTATCAACTCCAAAAAGATGAAAGGCAAAGTCAACCTCAACAGAATTTGAACTCAGAATGTAAAGATAGATGAAATACCGCTAAGCATTTTGCCCAGCATGCTAATGCCTCTGTCAGCTCACCGCCTTAATAATAATAATAATAATAACAAGGGAAGGAACTAGTCGATTACATCGACCCCCAGTACTCAACTGGTATTTAGTTTATCGACCCCCAAAAGGATGAAAGGCAAAATCAACATCAGAGGAATTTGAACTCAGAACCTAAAGATGGGCAAAATGCTGCTCAGCATTTTGCCTGGCATGCTAACAATTCTGCCAGCTCACTGCCTGAACAATAATAATAATCCTTACTAAGAAATGCACAAGGCCTAGAATTTGAGGGGAGGGGGCTAGTTAGTTACATTGACACTAGTGCTAAGCATTTCACCCAAGAACTGGGTAAAAATAAAATAGACATTACTGTAGCACCAACAGCAGAAGTGGAAAAATTTTGGAAAGAAATATGGTCGGTGAAGCAACAACCCCAGAAAAGGACCATTAAAACAACGAACTTAGCACCTGAGCAACTCTGGACCCCTGTAACAACTGAAGAGGTCACCCAGGAACTGCAAAGACTAAGCAACTGGAAGGCACCTGGGCACGACAAGATCCCCAACTTCTGGTTAAAATACCTGACAGGAATGCACAAAAAACTGGCTGAAAACTTTAACAACATACTAGCAGAGTCAGAGACAATGCCTGAATGGCTCACGAAAGGGAAAACCATCCTAATTCCCAAATCCACGGAAATGGCAAAACCACAAAACTACAGACCTATAACCTGTCTCCTACAATCTACAAAGCCTTTACTGCAATAATATCGCAGAGATTGAGTAAACACCTGGAAAATAACAACCTCTTTCCAGAAGAGCAGAAGGGATGCTGCAAGGGCTCATACGGCTGTAAAGATCAATTATTGATCAATAAAGCCATAACTGAAGACAGTCGCAAAAAGAAGAAAGGTCTCAGTATGGCCTGGATCGACTACCGAAAGGCTTTCGACAGTGTTCCCCAAACGTGGATTCTCGAAACACTAGCCATAAACAAGGTGGCACCAATTATTATAAAATGCATAAGCACTCTATGAATAAATAGCAGACAGTGCTACAGCTCCAAACAAAAGAGGGCCTTGTGAAAACGAAAGCCATCCCCATTAGAAGAGGAATATTCCAGGGAGACACGCTCTCTCCACTTGTGTTCTGCCTGGCACTCACACCTTTAACAGAATTGCTAAATAGAACTGGATGCGGATACAAATGTTACAGCAAAACAGCCAGCCACCTTTTATATATGGATGACCTAAAATTATACGCCAGAAATGATAAAGAGTTGGAAACACTACTACAGACATTACATGGTTTTACCAAGGAAATAGATATGGAATTTGGATTAGAAAAATGTGCCAAAGCAACCCTGAAAAGAGGAAAACTAACTAGAGTAGCAACATCACACTAGATAAAGCCAATGAAATAAGAGAACTCGACGAAAGCCAGCCATACAAAAATTTAGGAGTCAATGAACTAGATAGGATACAACATACACAAATGAAAGAAAAAATAAAGAAAGAATACTATAGACAAATTAAACACAGAGCTCAATGCTAAAAACAAGATAATAGGTATTAACGCTTTAGCTGTCCCAGTTATAATTTACTGCCACAATATCTTTAACTGGACACTAAATGAACTAACTAAAATAGACAGGAAAACAAGAAAAATAGTGACAGGATCTAGGATGCACCACCCAAAATCTGACATAGAAAGGCTATATATACAACACACAAAAGGTGGCAGGGGTCTTATACAGCTGGAAAACCATTATGAAATAACCACCATAGGATTGCAAAAATACCTACTCCAGAAGCAATGAAAACTAATACAAATAGCCACAAAACACGAGCAAAACAAAAAACTGTTTTCAGTATTTAAGGAAGCTGATAAATACAAACAAGAAATCAATCTACCTATCAAAGAAGAAGAAGAAGAAGAAGAAGAAGAAGAAAACAAATGAAATCCAAACTAAAACTAGAACAGCAACGGACCACGATAAGATGATGGCAAGAAAAGCCCCTACATGGTAAATACTGGGCTAAACTAAATGCAAAAGAAATAGACAGAGAAAAATCCCAGCAATGGTTGAGAAGCTCAGGACTCAAAGCAGAGACTGAAGGATTTTTAATTGCTGCACACGACCAAAGCCTCCCCACCAGAAATTACCAAAAACATATAATGAAAAGAAACATAACAAGTAACTGCAGAATATGTGGAGCTGGAGAAGAAACAATAAATCATATTATCTCTGGGTGCCCAGTCCTGGCTAAAAAGGAATATATTCACAGACACGACAGAGCTGGGACCTATATACACTGGAAGCTATGCCAGCACTATGGAATAACAACAGAAAAAAGATGGTATAAGCACATGCCAGAAAAGGTCACAGAAAGCGAGAAAGCAACCATACTCTGGGATATGCCAATACACACAGATAGAGAAATTAAGGCAAATAGACCAGATATAGTTGTCAAAGATAATGAAGAAAAAAATGCTTTCTAATTGATGTATCAATACCAGCAGATGACAACGTTTCCCTAAAAGAAATGGAGAAACTTTCAAAATACAAAGAGCTGGAAATAGAAGTAATTCGAATGTGGAATCTAAAAACAGAAACAATTCCTATCATAGTAGGTGCCTTAGGCATGATAAAAAAATATTCAGACAAATACATAACAAAAACACCAGGACTTACAAATATATATAACATACAGAAAATTGCACTACTGGGCACTGCACACATCCTACGCAAAACACTTTCAATACAGTGACCATAAGAGCATCACAGCAAACCACAGCACATACCCAAGGCACACAGAGCTGCACTCGGTAGTGAAGTGAAAGCACGTTATGAAAATAAAACTACTGAATAATAATAATAATACCCCATTAGTCTACAGTGAGAAATTTTCTCCATGACAAAACACAGTGAACGGCTTTCAGATGAGTTCAAATATGCCCCAAGCATATTTGAGCAGCTAATAACTTTGTACAAGAATAAGCATAGCTGTGTGGTTAAGACATTCACTTCTCAGCTTTGTGGTTGTAGTTTCAATCCTACTGTGCAGCACACTGAATAAGAATCTTCTATCAAATTCTACTGACAAGGTCTTGGTCAACCAAAGGCTACAGTAGAAGACACCTACTTCATATGTAACATAGGGGGTTTGAAACCTGAGCCACAGGCACCAAAAATGAATTTCTTCACCAGATAAGCTATAGTTTTCTGTTTACACACATATATATTAATTATCTTGATCTAATTATCATGATCTAAATATCTTAATGACCATACTTAATTTATTCATGGCGACAAATGATAAAAGCACAAGAGGAATTTAGGTCATTTGATTAATGGAAGCTGAAACAAAAGACTGGCGTCAACTCATCCACCAACCCCCTAACACACATATTCATACATGCATACATACTATATATATATATATATATATATATAATCTATCCAAACATGAACAAGCAAGAAAAAACACGAAAAAACAACAATGCGAGGATGTGGAATAAGTACAGTGTTATTGGACGATCAGGAAAGGAAAGAAAAAAAAGAGGATTTCATGTTTCGAGCGGAGCTCTTTGTCAGGAATAGAGAAAAAGTCCAAAGAAGGGAAGAGGGAGAAAGAAAATCGCCAACGATACCCATGCGGTCACATATTGAAATGACTGGAAGGGAAAGGGTAGAGAAAAAGTTCTTTCAAAGACAGGAGAGTGTAAGAGAAGGAGGTATGTGTGGGTATGTGCATGCGCACAGGTCTGTGTGTGTGTGTGTGTAATGATAGCATGTGAATGTGCGCGTGTGTGTGTATATATGAGTGTGGTTGTGGCTGTTTATGTATGTGTGTGTGTGTGTATGTATATGTAGTGTGTGTGTGTGTGTGAGTACATGTGTATGTGTGTGTGTGTATATATATATATATACACACACACATCATATATGTATATATATATATATATATATATATATATATATATATATATATATATATATATATATATATATATACATATATACATATTTTTATATACATATATAGAGGGTGCGATGGGTAAATTGTTGCCATGTCATAATTTTAATTTCGGGCATGTGCATTGTTTGTCTTTGATTTTGCCGACTACACCATATAGTAAAGTCAGTTGGGCACAGTCTGTGAGAAAAACAGCGCCATGATGCAATTCACTTTGCCAGAAATTTGGAAATTACACGCTGTACTGTTTGTGCCAGATGCTCTAATATGAACATTTCAAAGTGTTTGTGAGTCAATCTGAAGACATGTACTGCGAGTGATGTAGTGATGGTGACGTTATATCTACGTTCATCTTCCCACACAGCTTCAGACTCAACACGGTGGCCTACATCAAGTGCCTGGTGGAGGTAGTGCTACCCTGGGTCAACAGGGTAGCTGCTGGAAGACCCTACGTCAGGCAACAGGACTCTGCACCATGCCACACAAGTAGAAGAACCCAGTCATGTCTATCAGACAATTTCTGCAACCACGTCATCATTAACATCTGGCTACCTAACTCCCCAGACTGCAACATCCTTGATTATTATGTGTGGGGTACAGCTGAGTGAGAGACCAACAAAACTCTTTGTAATACCAAAGATGAACTGAAGGCAAGGATTATGGCAGCATTCACCAATTCAAACAAGGAGACCATCCAGAAGAGGATATATATATATATATATATATATATATATAGGACGTGCTTCTTTCAGTTTCCATCTACCAAATCCACTCACAAGGCTATAGTAGAAGACACTTGCCCAAGGCGCTACGCAGTGGGACTGAACCAATATCCATGTGGTTGGTAAGCAAGCTACTTACCACACAGCCACTCCTGCACCTGTATATATATTTATATATAGAAACACACACACACACATATATATATATGCAACAGACTTCTTTCAATTTCCATTAACCAAATCCACTCACAAGGCTTTAGTCAGCCTGAAGCTATAGTAGAAGACATTTGCCCAAGACTACAGGGTTGGAAAGCAAGCTTCTTAACAAATAAAACGTTAATAACAATTTTAAACAGAACAAATTTAAAAGAAAAGAGGAAATAAAAACTGGTTGACTGGTAAAATGTTTAAGCAATGATAAAGTAACTGACAGGAATGATGGCATTTTTTACATTCTGAAACGAAATCCTGCTGAAATCAACTTCATCTTTCATCCCTCCAGAGTCGATAGATAAAGCATCGGTCATCTACTCAGCTGGAAAAAAAAATCCCTCCAGAAATGTGACTTTGATGAGGAACGATAGGAAATCACCGCCACAAACAGATCTGAACGGAGGCAAGCAGTATCTGAAGGGAACCAAAGCATAAGAAAATGAAAGACGAGTTAGCCAAATGGAAAAGCGTGAGGCAATAAAGGCTAGATCTAACACACCAGAGCGTTCCCTTGTGTGTCCAGTATGCGGTCACCATTATGCGTCTGACTATGGCCTCAGATCCTACATGGGGGTATACAAATGAACAAAGTGTTAGGTTGGACTTTATCGACCACGATAGTCGACCAACATATACTCAGCTACAGTGTGAGCCATGGGAGACAACTGTGTGAAAGTCAGGGGGAATAACTCAATGATTCTTTATCTTCACGGTATTGAATGTAATAGAGTGGTTTCTGGATAGAGGTTGTATATTTGGTATCTGACAGTTGCACCTTGTCTGAGATAGTCGGGTGAACAGGCAGTTGGACTGACTTTCATTCAACACTCAATCTTTCATTTGATGGTTCCTAGCGCCATACTCGGTACCCCACTTCAACTGTTGGGCCAAACCAAGTGAGGGTATGCTTTTAACTTTGTACCAGTAAACAATAGACTCCAAAGTAACATTTCCCAAGGGCTGAAGAACCTGCTCAGGCTAACGGCCTAGTGTTCGGTGCCAAGGCGTATCTCAGGCAGAGGTATACAGTTATGGTTAACAGCTTGGAGAGGAATGGGCGCCGCTAAGCTAACTTGTCCATGAAACATTCAAGTAGATGACAACCAGAACAGCACCCCCACCAGATGAGCAGTTGCCTGGGTTAACATCAAGGAAGGAGACAGGGTTTGATTTTGCTGGCTCACAGAGGGTAGCAGAAGACAAAGATAAGTGGCAACATCTGGTTGCAATGTCATCAGTGAATGCCTCCAATGACCAAATGGTCAAAGGGCAGGAAGCAAAAGAAAATGAAACAAATGGAGGAGGATGGAGCTAGGGCGTCTTATCTGACTGACACGCTGGATTCTAGTTGATCCAATCAACAGAACAGCCTCCTTGTGAAATTAATGTGCAAGTGGCTGAGTACTTCACAGACACACATACCCTTTATGTAGTTCTCAGGGAGATTCAGCATGATACAGAATGTTACAAGGCTGGCCCTTTTGAAATACAGGTACAACTCATTTGTACCAGCTGAGTGGACTGGAGCAACGTGAAATAAAGTGTCTTGCTCAAGGACACAATGCATTACCTGGAATTGAACTTACGACCTTACAATTGTGAGCTGAATACCCTAACCACTAAGCCACATGCCTTCACTATTCTTATCTAACCACAAATACCAAATAACCTAAAGAACATCACAGGGAACAGGGATCGAGCATTGTTTGTTGAATTCTAACTCATTCAGCCAAGTGAAATCACAGCCATGGCCGTTGCTACTGTCATGTAAATGGCACCTGTAGTCATGGCCATTGCCAGAACCAAGATGTTCAAATGTTGGGCCTTATGGAGGCGATGACAAGTGACCGAGTCCTTTGATGATATGCAGTGCTTGAGAAGACTTGTCAAGTGGAGTCATAGTTGTGGCCATTGCTGGTGTCATGTAAATGGCACCTGTGCCAGTGGTGTGTAAAAGGCACCTCCTACACTCTTTGAGTGGTTGGCATTGGAAAGGGTGTCCAACTGTAGAAACCAAGCCAGATCAGACTGGAATCTGGTGCATCTCTCTGGTTTACCAGTTCCAGCCAAGCTGTCTAACCCATGCCAGCATGGAAAGCAGATGTTAATGATGATGATGATGATGATGGTCATCATCATCATCATGTTTTACTATTTATTTATACGTTTTTTGCATGGATTGAATGACTTCTTTTAAGTTAGATTTTCTATAGTCAAATGCCTTTCCTGTCACCAACACTCACCTGTTGCCAAGCAAGTTAATATTTCCCCAAGGCTAGACATGATTTTCCCATAGAATAGGTAATAGGTTCGAATGCTGGCATAAGGCTAGTAATTTCAGAAGAGGGAGTAAATATCGATTACATCAATCTACAGGGTTCAACCGGTATTTCTTCCATTGACCCTGCAAGGACGAAATACAAAGTGAACCTCAGGGGAATTTGAAGTCAGAAGGTAAGGACTGATGAAATGCCACCAAGCATTTTGTGCGACATGTTAACAATTCTGCCAATTCACCACCTGATATCTCCCCATAATATTGAAAATGAATATCACTGCTAATGTGACAGTGACACTTGTTTACAACAACTCTCTTGAAATGTCAAGCAAGACAAGGAGACACAAACACACACACACACACACACACACACACACGCATACATATACATATGTATATATCCTCCAATGCCCCTTTCCCTCTCAGAGATTACTTGTCTTTCAAGCTACTTGGTGACCCTGCCGGTGCTGGTACCACATAAAGAGCATTCAGTCCACACTGTGAAGTGGTGAGCATTTGGAAGGACATCCAGCTGTAAAAACCATGGCAAAACGAACCTTCTCTGTGCTGGTGTCACGTGAAATGCACTCAGTCCACTCTGCAGGGTGGTTGGTGTTAGGAAGGGCATCTAACAGTAAAAACCATGCCAAAACAGGCACAGTAGCTTAGGGTAGTTTTTCTACCTGGCCGACTCCTGTCAAATCATCCAACTCACATGGTTGGAAAGCAAGCTTTTTACCATACAGCCATGACTATGCTTAAGGCTTCTTTCAGTTTCCATCCATCAAATCTTCTCACAAGGCTCTATACAGTAGAAGACGCTTGCCTACAAAGCCACACAGTGAGACTGAACTAGAAACCCTATGGCTGGGAAGTAGACTTCTAACCCAGAGCTACGCCTGTGTCCATAACACAATAAAACATTAAAAGAAGTGACTTCTGCTGCTACATAAATGCTAACAAAATTGAAAGGGTTAATGGAACCTGCATAACTGGACATTTCCCAGACTGTTTTCCTTCTGGAGATAGGCCTTTGCACCTGAAATATAAAGGTTTTACAAAACTTTCCACATTATCAGAAGCTTTTTATTTCCCTCTTTTTTATCTTCTTTGATAAAAAAAAAAAGGAAAAAGAAAGAAAAAAAGAGCCAAAAGTAACGTACTTTACACATCTTCGGTAAACCATTTTCCAGTCAATCTCACACTCGTCAGCTTCCTTTGGTATAAATACCAACAGTTGGTCGTTGTTGAAATTATAAAAACACAGCTGCTTCCATAGTATCTTCTCTTCGGACAGTTCATAGATAAAGCTGTTTGTGAGACCAGTGTGGACAATGTCCTTGTGGTCGTTGAGCCGTAACAGGATGTCTCGGATGCAGTCTTCTGGCAAATCACTAAAGGTGAGCCTGCCATCATTTTCTCGCTGCATGTGAGGAAGAATGAGAAAGTGAGAGCAAAGGAGAGTGAGAGGGGGGCATCAAATGAAGAAGAGTAATAGGAATGAAGAGAGAGAGAGAGGGAGAGAAAGAGTGAGTGAGGAATGAGTGATAGGGAGTGTGAGTGAGTTCGGGAGGATGAGTGGTTAAATCTGACAGAAAGATAGTGAAAGTATGAGTGTAAGGGTGAGTGAGAGAAACAGCAATGTAGAGAGGGGGAGAAGGAGAAAGGAAAAAGAGGGAAGGAGAATGGGAGGTAGAGAAGAATAGAAAGAGAGAGAGAGAGAGAGATGAGAGAAAGAACAAGACAAAGGAGAATAGAAAAAGAGAGAGAGATGAAAAGAAAGAAGAGAGGGAGAGAGAAACGGAAGAAAAAGAAGAGAAAGGGGAAGAGAGAGGAAGGGAGAAAGGAAGAGTGAAGGAGAGAGGGGGGTAAGTGAGGGCGAAAAGAAGAGAGAGAGAAAGGAAGAAAGAGAGAAAGGAAGAGAGAGAGAGAGAAGAGAGAGAGAAAGGAAGAGAGAGAGAAAGGAAGAGAGAGAGAAAGGAAGAGAGAGAGAGAAGAGAGGAAGAGGGATAAGAGAGGATGAGAGAGCAAGAGAGGAAAGAAAGAGATAGAGGGGGAAAGAGAGGATGGGAGGAAGAGAAAGACAGATAACCAAGAGTAGTGGTGGTGGTGGTGGTGGTGGTGGTGAGTTACTGAATTTTGTCTTCATTAACTCTTTTACAATTGAATTTCATGGTTATTCCAGAAATTATGAGAAATATCCATCAAAACAGAATTGGTATTTTCTGCAAATCACATTGCCCCAATAAACTTGACAGAAACTTAAGAGAAAGCAGTTTCAAACTTAAGAGTAATGAAATTTGGAGTGGATGTGTCTACTTTTTGCTATAAAAGTGTTAAATAACATATAACAGACTGTACGGGGTTATTATATCTATTAACACTTTCACTGTGAAACTAAGTTTCATAGTTATTCAAGGAATGATGTTAAATATCTGCCAAAGAATGGAATTGGTATTTTCTGCAAATCACATTGCCTCATTAAACTTGACATATCTTAAGAAATGGTTTCAAACATGACATTCCTCAACAAAAGATAGATTCATATATTAAACTGCTTCCTGAAGTTGAGGGCAAAGAAACTTTGAATACATGATAATGATAATAATAATAATAATAATAATAATAATAATAATAATAATAATAATAATTGATGTATCAATACCAGCAGATGACAACGTTTCTCTAAAAGAAATGGAAAAACTTTCAAAATACAAAGACCTGGAAATAGAGATAACTCGAATGTGGAATCTAAAAACAGAAACAATTCCTATCATAGTAGGTGCCTTAGGTATAATAAAAAAATATTCAGACAAATACATAACAAAAACATCAGGACTTACAAATATATATAACATACAGAAAATTGCACTACTGGGTACTGCACACATTCTACGCAAAACACTTTCAATACAGTAAACATAAGAGCACCACAGCAAACCACAGCACATACCCAAGGCGCACAGAGCTGCGCTCGGTAGTGAAGTGAAAGCACGTTATAAAAATAAAACTACTGAATAATGATAATAATAATAATAATGATAATGATCCTTTCTACTGGAAGCACAAGAATCTGAAATTTGGTGGGGAGGGGATTAGTCAATTACATCAATCCCAGTGTTTCACTGGTACCTAATTGATCGCCCACCAAAAGGATGAAAGGCAAAGTTGATCTCAGTGGAATTTGAACTCAGAACATAAAGACAGACAAAATACCACTAAGCATTTTGCCCAGCATGCTCACAATTCTGCTAGCTCGCCACCTTAATAATAATAATCCTTCCTACTGAAAGTACAAGGCCCCAAATTTTGGGGAAAAGATTAAGTCAATTACATCGACCCCAGTGCGTAACTGGTACTTATTTAATCGACCCCAAAAGGATGAAAGAGAAAATTGACCCAAGCAGAATTTGAACTCAGAACATAGCAACAGACGAAATACCGCTAAGCCCTTTGCCCAGCGTGCTACCAATTCTGCCAGCTTGCTGACTTAATAAAAATAATGATGCCTTTGTTGTATACAGTGCTCAGGTGTTGTACAACTCATCAGAAAAACTAGCCAAAAGTGCATGAAGAGTACATAGAATATGCAGAGAAAGTGAACAGTGGAAAAAGTCGAGAGGCTGTATGGTAATAAGCTTGCTAACCGACCACATGGTTCCGGGTTCAGTCCTACTGCGTGGCACCTTGGGCGAGTATCTTCTACTATAGACTCGGACCGATCAAAGCCTTGTGAGTGGATTTCGTAGATGGAAACTGAAAGAATCCCTTCGTGTGTGTGTGTGTGTGTGTGTTTGTGTGTCCGTGTTTGTCCCCCTACCATCGCTTGACAACCAATGCTGGTGTGTTTATGTCCACGTAACTTAGTGGTTCGGCAAAAGAGACCGATAGAATAAGTACTAGGCTTACAAAGAATAAGTCCTGGGGTCGATTTGCTCGACTAAAGGCGATGCTCCAGCATGGCCACTTCTTTCTGTGTTCCTTTCTGTGGAAGAGCATAGGCTTGACACGTTAAAGACTTTTTCACTTCCTGAGCATTACACTAATACATCTGTTTGTTGTCTTCACCACCTGTCTTCGTCTTTTGTTTTTTTGTGAATTCTCCCTATATATATATATATATATCATCATCATCATCATCGTTTAACGTCCGCTTTCCATGCTAGCATGGGTTGGACGATTTGACTGAGGACTGGTGCAACCGGATGGCTACACCAGGCTCCAATCTAATTTGGCAGAGTTTCTACAGCTGGATGCCCTTCCTAACGCCAACCACTCAGAGAGTGTAGTGGGTGCTTTTACGTGTCACCCGCACGAAAACGGCCACGCTCGAAATGGTGTCTTTTATGTGCCACCCGCACAAGAGCCAGTCCAGGGGCACTGGCAACGATCTCGCTCGAAATCCCTACAAGGCCAGTCAGGCGGTACTGGCAACGGTCATGCTCAGGATGGTACATCTTATGTGCCACCCGCACAAGAGCCAGTCCAGGGGCACTGGCAACGATCTCACTTGGCTTGCCGGGTCTTCTCACGCACAGCACATTTCCAAAGGTCTCGGTTAGTAGTCATCGCCTCGGTGAGGCCCAATGTTCGAAGGTCTCACCTCACCACCTCAGCCCAGGTCTTCCTGGGCCTACCTCTTCCACGGGTTCCCTCAACTGTTAGGGAGTGGCACTTTTTCACGCAGCTATCCTCATTCATTCTCACCACATGTCCAAACCAGCGCAATCGTCTCTCTTGCACACCACTACTGACGCTTCTTATGTTCAGCTTTTCTCTCAAGATACTTACACTCTGACGGGTATGCACATTTACATTACACATCCAGCGGAGCATACTGGCTTCATTCCTTGCGAGCTTACGCATGTCCTCAGCAGTCACAGCCCATGTTTCACTGCCATGTAGCATGGTTGTTCGTACACGTGCGTCATACAGTCTGCCTTTTACCCTGAGTGAGAGTCCCTTTGTCGCCAGCAGAGGTAAGAGCTCTCTAAACTTTGCCCAGGCTATTCTTATTCTAGCAGTTACACTTTCAGCGTACCCACCCCCACTACTAACTTGGTCACCCAGATAGCGGAAGCTATCAACTACCTCTAGTTTTTCTCCCTGGAATGCGATAGAAGTTGTTTCCTGTTTGTTTACAGTGTTTATTGCACCTGAACATCTGCCACATACAAAAACTAACTTTGTAGTTAATCTGCCTTTGATATTGCTGCACCTCTTATGTATCCATAGCTTGCACCGGGTACATCTTATAGAGTTACTACCTACTCCTTTACTGCATACTGAGCAGGGCCATCTACCTGAAGGGGTGTGTGTTTTATCTACCTTCCTACTTATTAGGATTTTGGTTTTTGCTAGGTTGACTCTAAGACCCTTCGATTCTAGTCCTTGCTTCCACACCTTAAACTTCTCTTCTAGTTCTGATAGTGACTGCGCAATTAGTGCAAGGTCATCAGCATAGAGGAGCTCCCAGGGGCAACCTGTCTTGAATTCCTCTGTGCACGCCTGGAGGACTATGATAAATAGGAGGGGGCTGAGGATGGAACCTTGGTGGACCCCTACCTCTACCCGGAATTCATTACTGTACTCATTTCCAACCTTCACCTTACTGACAGCATCTCTGTACATGGCTCGCACAGCTTTCACTAACCATTCTTCTATCCCAAGTTTCCTCATTGACCACCAGATAAGGGATCGGGGGACCCTGTCAAAGGCTTTCTCCATGTCATATATATATATATATATATATATATATATATATATATATATATATATATATATATATATATATATATATATACACATATATATATATATATCTACTGTCCACAATAAAAAGGCTTGAATAATGTATTCCATAGAGGTTATGGGATTGTTTTATATTAAATAACATTAAAAACATTGTATGGGGTTATCTTATACTAACTCTTTCGCTGTGAAATTAAACTTCATGGTCATTCCAGAAATGATGTTAGATATCCACCCAAAACATAGAATCTGGTATTTCCTGCAAGTTGTGATGCCTCAATAAACTAGACATCTTTCAACAAAAACTTGTTCCAAACATGACCTTCCTCATATAAACCTGCTTTCCACAGTTAAGGGTATGTGTAGATATATTATTTGATTTCCACAGTAAAACGGTTAAAGCTATCCCTCTGTTTCACTCTCAGTCTCTCCCTCTCTCTCTCTCACCACCTGTCAAAATCTAATGCCTAGTAATAGAAGACACACATACATATAAGCACAAACGTACATATATATAGACATACACACATATAAGCACAAACACACACACACACACACACATACACACAACTATAGGAGTTTCCCAAAACACTCATAGGCACTTTCATATGTACACACACACTCAAGTGCTCATAAATATACTGGTAAGAATGACCCAAATGCAGAGAGACATACACAGGCTCCCACATACATATAAACATACACATACTCACATGCACATACACTTAGACTCATACGCTACACATGCAAAGAGGTACACACAAACACATATTCACACACACCCAGACACACATACATACACATGTGAATATACACACACACAACCAGGCCTAGGCGCATACATATGTGTATGTACATACAAAGACAGACGCATGTGTACATACCTACAAACATACATCCAGGCATGTACACGTGTACATATATATAAATGCACGTCCAGGCATAGAAACATATGGGTAACATATATATAAACACATATACACAAACATGTGTGTACATACATACAAACTCACATTAGGCATACATGCGTACACATGTACATATATACAAACACACATCCAGACATACATGCATGCACATGTGTACAACCAGACATGCAGGCATAAATGTGTGCAACCAGATGCTCATGTACATGACCAGACACAAATGCATACACATGTGTATGACCAGACATGTATGCACGTATGTATAATCGGACATACATGCATGCAAACACGTGTACATATATACAAACACACACACACACACACACACACACACACATAGAGACACAATTCACAAATTAATACTGACCTCTGTTAACTGGAACGTTTCCAGCTTCTTAATCATCCTGGCAACTGCATCATTGTGTTGTGCCCAAAGAGCTTGGCTCCCGATATGTGTATGAATGCCATCATTGAGGGCTTTTTGTGAAAGATGTAGTAACCTGCGCACAGCCTCTAAGTTATACTCGAGTTTTAGAACTGGGAAAAATGAGAGAAGGGAAAAATACACTAACTGTTTATACTCACACACAAACACACACACACATACATACATATATAACAAAAGGGGGTGTATTTCCATGCAGGAGAAAATATAGAAAAATTTGTGGTTGAAAATGCACCTGAATTTGAAAAACTTGTAATTGTTTTTAAATAAATTTATTTACATACATTCCAAACTAGTTTCAACAATATTTTTTGTTTATTAATGTTAAAAGTTTAAAATTACAAAGTAGAAAAACATGTTTAAAAAGATCCAATGTTTACAAAATTCAATAATATCGATTATGACTTAAATGTTCACAACGTTCAATAAAAAACGTGGATCGTCTTGTTTAAATACACAAAATTCAATAGTGTTAGAAGTGATCGATAAGAAATGTGGATCACCAAGGGTTTGATCATACTAAGTTAAACTAGCTCGTTAAGAAAATCTCTATAAGAAACGAAAGCAGAATTTATACTGAGAAGTAATGTTTAACACCATCTAAACACGGGAACAGATGATACCTGTTATTTCAACTATAGGAGGACACCTTCTTCCAGCTGGTTGTTCAGTGCGCTCCACACTCTATATACACTGCAAGCAGGGAGAGAACTCTCTACTATTCCAGCTTCAGGACCACCAACACAATGGTTTCAACCTTATCTACAAATATTCGTCTGCTACATGTCTGATGGATGCTTGACTGTGCATTGGATAACCAGCTGAAGGTGGTGTCCTCCAGTGGCGGCTATTCCAGTGTTTGGGTGGCAATAGTTATTACCTATATATATATATATATATATATATATATATATATATATATATATATATATATATATATGTTGGCACTCTGTCGCTTACGATGTCGAGGATTCCAGTTGATCCGATCAACGGAACAGCCTGCTCATGAAATTAACGTTAAGGGTACACATGTCTGAGCACTCCACAGACATGCGTACCCTTAACATAGTTCTCGGGGATATTCAGCGTGACACAGTGTGACAAGGCTGGCCCTTTGAAGTACAGGCACAACAGAAACAGGAAGTATGAGTGAGAGAAAGTTGTGTGAAAGAGTACAGCAGGGTGCGCCACCACCCCCTGCCGGAACCTTAGGTGTTTTCGCTCAATAAACACTCACAACGCCCAGTCTGGGAATCGAAACCGCGATCCTATGACCGCGAGTCCGCTGTCCTAACCACTGGGCCAATGCGCCTCCACACACACACACACACACATACACACACATATATATATATATGTATACATATATAAACTCATACACACACACTCACACACATATATATATATGTATAAACACATACACATATATAAACTTGGACACACATACTCATTAAAGACTGTGTGTTTTATGAGGGAGGTTTTGCTGCTATTTCTAGCAAGTTGTTTGACTACCGTGACGTCCTCCTCACAGCAGTAGTAAGACGTTGATCAAGTGCAGGAGTTATGTACCTTAGGTAAGTTAGCTGCGCTCAAGTAGAGAAAAGTTGTCTTACCCTGAGTTAAAACCTCTTCCAATGTGTGGAAGAGATATTTCTGTGTGTTACCACTGAGGCTGGACAGTTTAGTGGTTATTAATATTTCTAGCAGCTGCAACAGGAAACACAAAGATTACAAATGAATAAATAAACAAATAAATAAACAAATAAATAAATGAATGAATAAGTAAGTCTGTATAGAGGCACGAGTGTCTATATATTTAGATGCGTGTGCATGAGCATGTGTGTGTATGAGCATTTTGTGCATATATATATATATAATATATAGATTCTTCTACTTGTTTCAGTCATTTGACTGTGGCCATGCTGGAGCACCACCATAGAGGGTTTTACACAAAGAAATCGACCTGCTGGACTTATTCTTTGTAAGCCTAGTACTTATTCTGTCTGTTTTGCTGAACTGCTAAGATACAGGAACATAAACACACCAACATCGGGTGTCAAGCGATGCCAGGGAGACAAACACAGACACAAAGACAAATACACACACACAAACACACATATATACATACATACATACATACAACAAGCTTCTTTCAGATTCTTGTTTCTTTACTGCCCCCAAGGGGCTACACACAGAGGGGACAAACAGGGACAGACAAACGGATTAAGTCGATTATATCGACCCCCCAAAAGGATGAAAGGCAAAGTCGACCTCGGCAGAATTTGAACTCAGAACATAGTGGCAGACGAAATACCGCTAAGCATTTCGCTCAGTGTGCTAACATTTCTGCCAGCTCGCCACCCTCCAGTTTCTTTCGGTTTCTGTCTTCCAAAATCCACTGACACGGTTTTGGTTGGCCTGAAGCTATAGTAGAAGACACTTGCATAAGGTCCCAGGCACTGGGACTGAACCTGGAACCATGTGGTTGAGAAGCAAGCTTCTTACCACAGCCACACCTGTATCTATCTATCTATCTATATATATATATATATATATATATATATATATATATATATATATATATATATATATATATATATATATATATATATATATATATATATATATATATATACATATATATATATACAAACTTAGTAAATGGAGTAAAACGCATATGTTAAATGAATTCTTTTATTCTTTTATTTCCCACTGGATCCTGATTCTTATATATATATATATATATATATATACATATACATATACACAATTTCATACATATACATAAATATGTGTACACATATGTATATATACACAAACATGCACACACACACATACATGCATATATATACACATTTGTACGTATATACACATGTTAGTCGTGTGGTGATTGATATTAAAGCAGTGCTATATGTATAGGAAAATGATGCTTATATTAGTTAGTAAGATATTAAATGATTGACAATTAATAAAGGTAATGGGTGGTCTATTAATCTACAGAGATAGACTATGTTATTAAGTTAGATGTAAATGAAAGGGGCAAGAAGAAGGGGTTAAAGGAGTAAAAATTATTTGTAAAGACTAAGTTAATATTATTACCAAAGTTTACTTCGGTGATCACATTCTATATCTGTTAATGCAAGGGTTTTCCAAGAGATGAAATAGAATGTTATATTGCAGTTCTATATTTAAGAGATGAGGAATTATTTACATTATTTACATTATTTACATTTGACGGATATTTGTCCTCATCTTTTTTGTTGTTAACACAACGTTTCGGCTGATATACCCTCCAGCCTTCGTCAGGTGTCTTGATTTCGAACCTGGGTTCTCATTCCTAACGATGTTACTATTATTATATTATTATTATTATTATTACTATTATTAATCAGGTCGCTGCCGTGAATCGAACTCGGAACCTTGGGGTTAGTAGCCCGCGCTCTTAACCACTACGCCATATGCCCGTAGTTTCCCCAAGACACCTGACGAAGGCTGGAGGGTATATCAGCCAAAACGTTGTGTTAACAACAAAAAAGATGAGGACAAATATCCGTCAAATGTAAATAATGTAAATAATGAGAATGTTATATTGTTCAGTAATTTATGCGTCATAGAGCAGAGAGAAGAGAATGTTTATATGTTTTGGATTCATCTTACGATGAACGTAAACAAGTGAACTAGGATTGCTTTCAGAATCTTAGATGTGTCTAAGAAAGTTTAAGAAGACAAATGAAATTCCTAGACGTAGAATAATGCCACTAATATAATTTGAAACAGGATAAATAACTCCTATCTTTGCTGAATAATGTGAAAGCAGTAAATGAATGATATGGATGTACGAAAGAGCCATGAAATCAAATGAATAAGGTTAATTGAGCACAACGTATTGAACATCATAGGAAGTAATGTTTATGTTAAGTTGAACTGAAAGTAATGTTTCAGTATATGTTTATAGATGTTATTGGTGTTCTTATTTGGGTTCAAAAATTAAGAGTGTTTAGATAACATATATCAAGCGATTTGACCCAGACTGCCTTCTTCCAACTGTTAAACATGGAGGAGGATCTGTGATTATGTGGCGGGGGGGGGGGGGGGGCTATATCTTGGAAATCCGTTGGCCCAATGGTTTCCCTTCATGGCAGAATTAATAGTCAAGACTATTTAAACATTTTATCTGATCAAATTCATCCTGTGACTGCGGAACTGTTTCCGGAGGGAAACAATCTTTCAGGATGATAATGCACCAATTCACACAGCTAAAGTTGTTACTGAATGGCACAAGGAACATTCTAGTGAAGTTGAACATCTTATCTGGCCACCGCAGTCCCCAGATCTCAACATTATTGAACATTTATGGTGCATTTTAGAAAAACATGTAAGGAGTCGATATCCTCCACCATCATCACTACAAGAACTGGAGACTGTTTTAGATGAAGAATCGACAAAAATTCCTTTGGAAACAATTTAAACTTTGTACGAGTCCATACTTCATAGGATTCAAGCTGTAATTACTACCAAAGGCAATCCTACCCCATATTAAAATAAATTTGTTTGAAATTTTAAGGTGTTTCCAATATTTTGTCCAACCCCTAGACCCAGGAAGACCTGGGATGAGGTGGTGAAGCACGATCTTCGAACATTAGGCCTCACCGAGGCAATGACTAGTGACCGAGACCTTTGGAAATATGCTGTGCATGAGAAGACCCCGCAAGACAAGTAAGACCATAACCCATTGCTTTTACCAGGGGTGTAGCCAGCCCAATTATGCATACCTTTCCTTCTTTGGACACAAAACCCTGCTTGCAAAGACCTGTTGAGGCAAGTGAAATCGAAATCGAACCAAATTTGACAACTGGCACTCATGCTAACCTTCCTTCATTGGACACTAAACTCTGCTTGCAAAGACCTGTTGGGGAAAGTGGAATTGAAACTGAACCAAATTCAATGACTGGCACCCGTGCCAGTGGAGCGCTAAGAGCACCATCCAAGTGGGATCATTGCCAGAGCAGCTGTCTGACTTCTGTGCCAGTGGCACATAAAAAGCACCATTCGAGCATGATCGTTACCAGCGTCGCCTTACTGGCATTTGTGTTGGTGGCATGTGAACAAAACATTTGAGCGAGGTTGTTGCCAGTGCCACTGGACTGACTCCTGTGCAGGTGGCATGTAAAAAACACTATTTGAGCATGGCCGTTGCCAGTACTGCCAGAGTGGCCCTCATGCCAGTGGCACGTAAAAACACCCACTACACTCTCGGAGTGGTTGGCATTAGGAAGGGCATCCAGCTGTAGAAACTCTGCCAGATCAGATTAGAGTCTGGTGCAACCATCTGGTTCGCCAGTCCTCAGTCAAATCGTCCAACCCATGCTAGCATGGCAAGCGGACGTTAAACGATGATGATGATGATGATATAAATTTAAGTTACAAAATATGAATTCAACTAATCTGGTGCTACTCATATAAAAAAAAGGTCCTTAATGTATCAATCTACAAAACATAGAATATATTGTACAGAACAAAAGAAAACCATAAGGAGTGTATAAAGTTATAAATAACAAGAGAGATACAGCATGATAACATTTATTTAACCACTGGAAATTCTTATATCACAACAATTGTTTCGCAACTTAAAACATGCAAAGAAAATTTATTTTATTATATTTTATAATAAGTAAATTACTTCCATGTCTGCATTAGTATAAACAATCTTTAAATCAATACAGATATTAAGCTAGCCCATCGGGTGAGAAGAAATCAGTTAAAAACTAATCCCTCGACATAACATTTCAAGAACTCCGTGTGACTGTGTTAGAAATGACAAGTGTATCAAAAGAGAATTGTTTTCAAAGATGTTCTCCCCAAAGACTTCATCATCAGTACGACATATGTGAGCTTTAATCAACTCAAGAATCAAACACTTCAGGAAAAAAATAAACAGATTTTCATAGAAATTATATGCTTCATGGTTTTCTATAAACTTCCAACAGTTGATAACTAAAGTACCACTGAATCACTACAGTCATTATCACCAACTATCCCCCCCCCCCCCGGGCCAATAAATTTCAAGTCTTGACACCCCCTCACCCTCTCTTTCTCACAGAACCCTCACCCCCGTTCCTCAGTCACATAGAATAACAGACTGCTTATCCAGCTCCCAGAAATCCAGGAATACTGTACTCTTTATTGAGTAAACAGACCCTATGTTTGAAGCTGGTTCATCTGCATATGGTGTAATAGAAATAGCTATGTGAGGCTGTATGGTAAGAATAAGTGCAGGCATGACTATGTAAGCAGCTTACTTTCCAACCACGTGGTTTTGGGTTCAGTCCCACAGCGTGGCACCTTGGACAAGTGTCTTCTACTATAGCCTCGGACCAACCAAAGCCTTGTGAAGGAAACTGAAAGAAGCCTGTCATATATATATATCATCATCATCATTGCCGTTTAACGTCCATCTTCCATGCATGCATGGGTAGGACAGTTGACAGGAGCCTGCCAGGTAGAAAAACTACCTTGGGCTGTATATATATATATATATATATATATATATATATATATATATATATATATATATATATATATATATATATATATATATATATAGATGTCTAAGAGTTCATAAGTCAGAAAAAAATGCACTCGTATATCTGTCAGTAGAGTGGGTATATTAATCAAAGTGTACAGGGTAATGATACATAATACTGTACACCTTGATTAATATATTGCGGGAGTGTGTGTGCGTGTTGGTGAACAAACCACCACCGTTTGACATCTGGTGTTGGCTTGTTTACATCCCTGTAGCTAAGTGGTTCAGCAAAAAAAATGCTTCAAGGCACTGCCCCAGCATGGCCACAGCCAAATTACTGAAACACGTAAAAGAAAAAAAGATAAAAGCTGTTCTTTACCTCTGCTTCAGAAATGTATTAACTTGCCCCTGTTAGATAAAATTGTGTTCTTTACTTTTCTCCATCTCATACATAGTATAGTATGATACATTTTAAACATTATAAATGAATTAATAAATATCAAACAGACCCTGCTTTAGATGTGTATTGTCTTCTACTATAGCGTCGGGCTGATCAAAGCCTTCTTAGAGGATTTGGTAGATGGAAACTAGAAGATTATACAGGTCAAACAAAGCTTACTCTCAGAAATAGACTGATCATCCACCAACAACAAATACAAGACTCCAGTACAAGACAGATTCCACTGAGTGGACAGATAAAAATATGTGCAAAAAATAAGTCCCCCAAATTCCAGGTCTTCTCACAGCTAGGTTTCTTTCTCTAAAGAAGTTTCTATAAAGCTAGTTTTTAAACATCAAATGGCTATGGGGTCCACCAGAATAAAATAGTAATCAAAGGGGTTCATCGATAAAAAATGGTTGAGAACCCTTAAGTTAGATATATCACTATTATTATGTGAATTAGAGTTCTAAGTACATGACGAATTATTGTTTTAACAAATATTCTGTTCAATACCACAGATTTGCTTGTCAGTTGCTTGACCTTAACCCCTTGAGCATGTCTCTTAGTGGTTGACAGTATGGGCATCTCTGATCATGAGCAAGAGTAGTGGGAGAGTATTATAGCCAAGTCTTGAGAGGAATTCTTTATGGTTTGAATAAATATCATAACAAAATCAAAATTTTCATACTTCCTAGGGGTCAGCAAATAGGAAATAACAATTGCTACCCAAGGGTAAAAATCATGTTACACAGTATAATTCATACCTGTGTTTAGGCATGGCTGAGTGGTAAAGTTTGTTTCCCAGCCACATGGTTCCAGGTTCAGTCTCACTTGGGCAAATGTCTTCTACCATAGCCTTGGGCTAACCAAAGACTTGTGAGTGGATTTGGTAGATGGAAACTGAAAGAAGTCCATCATGTGTGTTTGTGTGTGTGTGTGTGTGTGTGTGTGCATGTGTGTGTGTGTGTCTTTGTGTCTGTGTTTGTATCCCTACACCACTTGACAACTGGTGTTATTGTGTTTACATCCCTATAACCTAGCGCTTCAGCATAAGAGACTGACAGAATAAGAACCAGGCTTTAAAAAAAAAACAAGTACCAGGGGTCGAGACATTTCACTAACAATTCTTCAAGGTAGTACCCCAGCATGGCCACAGTCAAATGACTGAAACAAGTAAAAGATAAAATACACACACACACACTTACAATATATATATTTAAGGTGAGTGAAAGTGTTTACTCACAGAACAAACATAGTTGAATCTCCGAACATCCTTCACAGCTCCACTGAGATCGAGTCGGATGAAAGCTTCACTTACACTCGTGTGAATTTTCCTCTGGAAATATACGAAATTTAGATAAGTGATTCTCAGTTGATAATAACTGAGTAGTGTAAATACTAATGAGTGGGTGATATATGAGTATGAGTGTTGGAATGACAGAATCTGTTGAAACAGTGTTAGGAAAAAACATAATAGAGGTGAGTGATGGTGCTGAGTGAGTGCAGGAGAGGTGTAAGGCAGAGTGAATGAGTTGAGTGTTTGGATTGAGCAAGAATCGATGGAGATACAGTGAAGAATGAGTGAATGTGAGTGATGAATAAAGTGAGCACAAGCACAATGATGGATTAGTGAATGATAACTAAAGTGAGGGTGAGAAGGTGACATTCATCCTTCATGATTCTGAAGATGACCAGACTACGCTGTGTAATTTCCTTTGTCCTTCTGTCTAGAAATCAAAGAAAATGACCACGATTCCCTTCAAACTTTGCTTTTGTCACCTGGACATCGATGTTTTCAAACTGACCTATTTTCCATTACATTTCAGACAGATCCAGTGCTGGGTTGTTGAGGCAGAAATATCATTATAGCCATTATTCTGCTCAATACCACAGATTTGCTTGACCTTAACAACTCGAGCATGTCCCTTAGTAGTTGACAATATGTGCATCTCTGATCACGTGGGGGATCATCACAGCCATATGATGAGAGGGATTCTTTGGGGCTTGAATAAATGTAACAGAAGCAAAGTTTGGAGGAAATATCAGCAAATTTTTCATGCTTTGTAGGGGTAAGCAAATAAGAAATAACAGTTGCTTACCCAAAGGTAAAAATCACGTTATACAGTGTTATCAGGTTTACTCTTCGAGGGTCCTGAAGAGTTTTGTTTGGTCAATATTGGCATAAATTAAGACAGTGAACTGGTAAAATTGTTACCATGCTGGACAAAATGTTTAGCAGTATTTCGTCCACTCTAAATTCAAATTCCACCAAGGGCAACTTTACTTTCCGTCCTTTTAAGGTGGATAAAATAAGTACCAGATGAACACTGGGGTTGATGTAAACAATGTACCCCTCCCCTCAAATTGCTGGCCTTGTGCCAAAATTTGAAACCAATATTGGCATAAATTCTACAATTAGAGTGGGGTTACATGATAAAAGAATCAGGATCCAGTGGGAATCTTGCTTTCCTTGCAGCTCCCACTTTTTTTTAGTTTCCCTGGTTATATCTGATTCTGTGTGCTGTACTCCACAGGAGCCTATGTGACACTGGGTGATCTTGAGTAGGATGTTCCCATCTTGACTGTTCTAAGTTATACTTTTCAAGGTTATCTTTGGTCCACCATGTAATCAAGAACCAACAGCAGGTAGAATAAAGGATCAGACTGTGTGTGAGTGATGAGTGAAGACGTGTGAGTGACGAGTAAAGTGTGAGTGATGTGTGGGTGTGAGTGATGAGTGAAGTGCATGTAAGTGATGAGTGAAGTGCATATGTGAG
>NC_142955.1:5510751-5533251 GCF_046866305.1 Octopus bimaculoides
AAAGAATTATTATCATTAATAAGGTGGTCAGCTGGCAGAGTCGTTAGCACACTGGATAAAATACTTAGCAGCATTTTGTCCGTCACTACATTCTGAGTTCAAATTCTGCCGAGGTCGACTTTGCCTTTCATCCTTTTGGGGTCGATAAAATTAAGTACCTGTTGAGTATTGGGGTTGTTGCAATCAACTTGACCCTCCCCCAAATTGCTGGCCTTATGCCAAAATTTGAAATTATTATTATTATTATTATTATTAAGGTGGTGAACTGGTAGAATTGTTAGCTTGCTTGGTGAAACACTTAGTGGTATTTCATCTGTCTTTGCGTTGTGAGTTCAAATTCCAAGGCAGTCGACTTTGCCTTTCATCCTTTCAGGGTCGATTAATTAGGTACCAGTGAAGCACTGAGGTTGATGTAATTGAATTTACCCCCGCCCCACAAATTTCAGGCCTTGTGCCTATTGTAGAAATGATTATTATTATTATTATTATTATTAATGTGGAAAGCTGGCAGAATCATTAGCACTCTGGGCAATAGTTGTTGGTGATGGCCACTGGTTTTTACATCTATAAAGTTCTTAGTAGTAAAGATTTTTATAGGTGCAAAACCAATGCTAAAATGGCCATCCCTAAATATAACAATATATATATATACATATATATATTTCAAAATTACTTAACATTTTATGCTATCTAATCCTAATTTATAATTAATACTAATTAATATAAGTATTGGCCACATTATTGTGTGTGTATTATATATATTGGTTATATTGGTGCGCTACGGTGGATTATTTAAGACTTGGCTCTTATTTCTAGCAGGTAGATGTTCATTAAGCATCATTACGATATTTCATAGCTCCTTAAAGCTATCATAACTGCGTTCCACCAATGCTACTACTGGTGATATCATCAAATTTTGAATTTATCCACAGAACTTCAAATCTCAGTGTTTGAATATTTCATTTATATATATATATATATATATATATATATATATATATATATATATATATATATATATATATATATAATCAAAGGGCAGTAAAAGAAATTTTAGAAATTTAATTTACCACCAGTGGTCCAGCGAGAATAAAAAATTAGTCAATAGACTACATTTAAAATATAGAGATGCCTATAATAGGACATCTACCCGCTAGATGTCCTATTATAGGCATTTATATATATATATATATATATATATATATATATATATATATATATATATAATGGATTAGATTACATAAAACCTACTTGACTATGTAAGATAAAGATATGCTGAGAAATATATACATCCATCCATGTATCTACGTATATGTGTGTGTATGCATGTATGTATATATATATTATCAAAGAACAGACACATTACAACCCAGTAGTACTATTTCCAGGAAATCTTTATATTCTTTCTGAGAAAACTAGACACTCCAGCTATAAACTTAACTAGACAAGTTTTTTTAGAAAGAGCCCGTCATGATAAATACTTTCTCTTTGTTTAATGCCTACAATCTCCTTCTTCTCTATCTCTTTTATCTTCTTTTTCTACTTCGCTTCTCTCCTGTGTGTGTGTGTGTGTGTGTGTGTGTGTGTGTGTGTGTGTGTGTGTGTGTGTGTGTGTGTGTGTGTGTGTGTGTGTGTTCGTGCGCGTGTCTGTGTGTGTGTGTGCTTGTGTGTGTGTGTCTGTCTGTGTGTGTGTGTGTGTGTGTGTCTGTGTGTGTGTGTATCTGTGTGTGTCTGTGTGCATAATTGAAAGCTGAAACATCAGACACATTGTTACGTACCGTTTATCGTCGCCGACCTCCCGACGATACGCACACACACACACACACACACACACACACATACACAGAGACTTAGTACGCTGTGGTTTACTATCAATAAATAAATACTATAGGGTTTAGTGCATTGATTTGCCCTCGACCTATACATGCATAAGTATTGCCGATATATATATAATTTATAAAACGAGCGCCTACTTTTGTAACTCGCGTATTATATATATATGTGTGCGTGTGTGTATATGAACCCCGGAGGAAGTTGTTTATTTGGAGAATATAAAACGTGATATTTTCCCCATAACAAATAAATGGCTATTATTATATAACTCTGTTCTTATTAAGTACATGTCACGTATTATCGAAGATAATAACAGGACGTCAAATATTTAATTACTCGAATTTCAATGGCTTTTAAATTAAATTTGACCTTCTGTCTGAGCTTTTTAGTAAAATATATATGTGTGTGTGTGGGTGTGTGTATGTGTGTGTGTCTGTGTGTCTGTGTGTGTGTGTGTGTAGGCGCAATGGCCCAGTGGTTTGGGCAGTGGACTCGCGGTTTCGATTCCCAGACTGGACGTTGTGAGTGTTTATTGAGCGAAAATACTGAAACTCCGGCAGGGGGTGGGTGGCGACCCCTGTTGTACTCTTTCGCCCCAACTTTCTCTCACTCTTTCTTCCTGTTTCTTGAGTAACGCTGCAATGGACTGGCGTCCCGTCCAGCTGGGGGAACACATACGGTATAGAAACCGGGAAATCGGGCCCATGAGCCTGGCTAGGCTTTGAAAGGGCGACGTTTATATATATATATATTGCTGTGCCTGGGGATAGTTATTCTCTTTTAGTGCCTTATGACAACACATTCCCCGGTTCGATTTCTATTCATTTACTTTATATATAAGTATATATATATATGTATGTATGTATGTATGTATGTGTAGAGAGAGAGAGAGAGAGAGAGAGAGTCAACAGATGAAATCCAGAGATCAGAGAATGCAAGTGCAGCCCCTAGAATTTTTGTGGGGTGCCAAATCAAAAGTTGCAGCCCTACTTACTTTTCTCACGTTTAGAAAACAGTGAATAAAAAGGGATCTCTAAAAAGTCGCTGGAAGTTAGGTTTCTTCTCAAAGAACAAAGAACAAAAATAAATAAATAAAAACAATAAGACCTTTCTTGTAAAAAATCTGGGACCTGAGTTGGCACCCGCTAAGCAAATTTCTTTCCCGAACCAGTCACTGTAACGCTCAAATGATTCGAACGATTCCGATGTCTTTACGTGGGACCAGTTCTGCGGGGATAAAGAGTGGCTATAAGAGGAATCCGATGCATACATACATACACACATACATACATACATACATACATACATACATACATACATACATGATGGCCGTCCACTCGTGACCGAGGAAGACCATTGCCGACCTTCAGGAGCATTGTGCGCTCTAGGACTAACTTATATTTTGCATTTGCGGCTCCGTTGGTGGCTAATGAGCCCTGCTCTTGAAAAGCATACACGACTGCAAACATTGCAGACCAAGCTTTCCCAATTCACTATACGAGTCGTGCACTTTTGCACAGCTCGCTTAAGTTCTTCATGCTGGATACGTGCTCTCCCAAAAATGTCGATCCCCTCCTTAACCTGCTTCCTCCAGCTGTGGCGAAGACAGGCATTGTTCTCCCAGTCAGTGTCCTGCATATCACAGGCCTTTAATGAGGACTTGACACAGTCCATAAATCGCAGCCTTGGTTTCTGTCGGAGTCTCCTTCCATTCACAAGTTCTCCATAGAGCATCTGCTTAGGAATCCTGCTATCCTTCATTCTAATAAGGTGTCCAGTCCAACGTAACCGGTGCTTGTGCACCATCGCCTCAATACTCAAGATATCAGCCGTCCTCAGGACTTGTGTGTCTGGAATTTTTGAGGTCCAGCCAACATTGAGAATGTGGCTGAGCCATCTCTGATGAAAGCGTTCAAGGACCCTTACCTGACGAGACTGAAGAGACCGGAAGGAATTAGTTGCTCTCTGCAACCTGAAACATATTTCCTCATCCAGGAAGCAAGAATGGCTGAGTGTGCTGCCCAGGTAGACAAACTTGTCTACTACCTTCAGAATTGTTCCTTCAACCAAGATAGCTGGTTTCCCATATGGATTTCCTGGTGCAGGCTTGAACATTACAACAGTCTTGTCCAGGCTAATGCTAAGTCCAAATGCCTTGCAAGAAGCAGAAATGCAATTCATGAGTATTTGCATGTCATCCACTGTATGAGTGACTAAGTCACAGTCATCTGCATACATACATACATACATACATACATACAAGTATATATACTCGTGTAAATCCACGTGTACATAATTGCTTTGCATAGACGTGTAAATATGTGAGTAAAAAGTGTGTGCACCAACTAGCTTCTATCAGTTTTCTAAAATAATTGCATTTCCATCTTGGGTATTTCATAAGGGAAATCAAATTAAATCGACCGTAATTCTTGACTTGGTACTTTATTTCATCGACTCTAAAAGATGATGATGATGATGATAATAATAATAATAATAATAATAATAATAATAATAATAATAATAATAATAATAATAAACTTCGTAGGATTTGAACCCAGAGCGCAGTGTTGTAAACTAATGTGTACCTACCAGTCTGTCATTCTAATTATTTACAGCTATCTATAAATCTATCTCCATCTCGATCTATCCATCCATCTATCTGGCAGTATGTCTTCAGTCTCTCCTCTATTCATCCATTCTAGCTACCTGTCCACTTATATATTTATCAATTTAGCTATCTAGCAACGTATTCGTCTATCTCTGTCCATCACTCCATCTTTCTATCTATCTATCTATCTATCTATTCAATCTGTGCGTCTATCCATCCATCGATTTATTTTCCATTATTCCTCTTTGGTTATCTATCTATCTATCTATCTATCTATCTATCTATCTATCTGTTGTCTCCTCAATTTGTCCGTCTATCCATCTTTCTTTCCATCTTTCTCTATCTATCTGTCTATTTGTCTGTCAGTCTGTCTGTCTATTTATCTTTCTTCCTTTCATTCCATTTATCTATCCATCCATTCATCCATCAATCATTCATTAGTTTGTCTCCTTATCAATCTGTCAATCTTTCAATCCACCGATTTATCTAGCTTTCCGTCTATCATTCTACATATCCTTCTATCAATCTCCCAGTCTATCTATATATCTCTTTCTTTCTCTTTCTTTATCTGCCAGTCTGTTTATCCATTTATCAATCAATCAATTAATCAATCAATCAGTCAGTCAAACTGTCTATCAATTTGCTCGTCTATCCATCAACATACCAGTCTATTTGTCTATATTCTTCGTACATATTGACCTTCAACCCATAAACAAGTGCATGCGAGCACAGAATTCCCCCACAGCCATCATACATACACATCCAAGTTCTATGCGTTTGTCTACAAGTGTGCGTGTATGTGTATAGGTGTATAAATATGTTTAGATGTGTTTGTCTATGTGTTCAGTTGTGTAAATGTGTATTTGGGTACTTGAATGTGTGCGTGTGTGTGTATGCGAATGCGTAAATATATTCGTATACCTGTGTATGTGTGCATGCGTGTGCGTAAATATGTTTGGGCGTGTGTGTGTGTGTTTGTGTGTAAATATATGAGTCTATGTGTGTTGTGGTGTGAATGTGCACGCGCGTACGTGCATGCATAAATATGAGTCTGTCTGTGTGCGCATGCGAATGCGTAAATATATTTGTGTGTGTGTGTGTGTGTGTGCGTGTGTGTGTGTGTGTGTGCATAAATGTGCGTTTGTGTGTGTGCGTAAACATGTTTAGGTGTGTGTATATAAATATGTGTTTGGGTTTGAGTGTGCGGAAACATTTTTTTAAACGTGTGAGCTGGCATTAGTGGGGCATGCACTTTGCGCCTGCGCATTGCTTGCGCCTTTAATTGTGCATGCGTGCACGCGCGTCCGTTCGTGCATGTGTGTGTGTGTGCGTGCGCGCATTTGTGTGTGTAGCATTCACACAGCAACACCGCATCAATGTAAACAAATCAACAACATAAACAAAAAACCAACCTCAACAAAACACACAACCACGCGCCACTGAATGGAGGAAGCTATATTGTAGTTACTTGCTCCATCAATCAAGAAACAGCAGTCCGGTCTCCCTCAAATCACACACTTTACTCCCCACTTTTCTTTCTTTTTTTTTAAATAGATTATGTGGTTCCAGATGCAAAATATACTACGCGCCTAAAAAGAAATAAGGTTGATCACAGCTTGAAACGTCTTGGAACAGAGACGATTAACAATAATACAGACTAACAACAAATTCAACTCAATTACCAACAGACATTCAACTTCTTAGAAATAGCAGCTAAATCTCCCTCAAATTATACCCACTGTTTTGTGTGTGTGTTTGTGTGTATGTATGTATGTATGTATGTATGTACGTGTGTACGTACGAATGATCCAATGAGGGAGACCTCTATATGGTAGCTAGATCTGTTTGAAATAGCACCGAAATCTCCCTCAAATCACACCTACTGTCTTATGTGCATTTTTATGAGAGAGAACCCTATATGGCAGATAGACATGTTTGAAATAGTAGCTAAATCTCTCTCAGATCACACCAACTGTTTTATGTACATAAATATGTATGAGCCAGAGGGCAACTTCTATGATAGCTAGACCTGTTAGAAATAGATGCTAAATCTCCCTCTAATCACACCTGGCTACTCTACATATATACGTGAGCCAGTGAGGGAGACCTCTATATGGTAGCTAGAGCAGTCAGAAATAGCTGCAAAATCATATATGTATGAGCCAACGAGGAAGACCTCTACTTGGTAGCTAGACCTGTAAGAACTAGCAGCTAAATCTCCCTCAAATCGCATTCTGTTGGCATATGTATCTATGACAGTGAGCAATGAAGGCCCGTACATAGTAAATAGAATCAATAGAAATAGCAGCCAAATTTTCCTTCATATTATAACCCTACAATCTTTAAAAAAAACAGTGTGTGTGGTGGGGGGGACACATTAGGTTATGTAGTTCTAGATTTGTCTAAAAAAACAAAAAGGTATCCATACGTCTGCTCGATCCAGATTAGCCCAAGGTCGATCATCATCATCATCATCATCAACAGTATCAACACATGGTGACATCACACCACTACGTTACCACTATTGTCTCCACCATTACCACAACCACCATAAACCTACTACTACTACTACTACTACTACCACCACAACCTCAAACGTTTGACAAGCATCATCAGCACCAGGGCACCCATACACCATAAGAACACTTCCACAAAAACCATTCTACCATTAGTAATATATATATATATATATATATATATATATATATATATATATATATATATATATATCTATATATATATACATATATATATATACTTTATTTAAAAGCAGCAGAAATATAACAAAAGACTATTACTCTGAGTTTCACGTTCCCGTTCATCGGACAGTTTTGTTAGAAATGGAAAAGGAATAACATTTTTTATTAAAGCTGCAAAAACACCATAAAAACTGTGACTCATCAGTTTCCTGTTCCTGTTCGTTGGACAATTGTGATCAACTTTTGATCCAGTCTTCATCACAACTGACTGACGAATGGGAACGTGGAACTCTGGGTCACAGTTTTGCGATGTTTTTGCAGTTTTAACAAAAAAGAAAAAGCATATTACTCTACTTTCAGTATTTGGGTACTATTTTTTCACCATGTTTTGCATTTATGTGGTTACTCGTGCAAGTGTGCGTGTGTGTGTATATATATACGTTTGCATACGTGTATGTATGCATATATACAAAAATGTAAACACAGAGGCATGCATACACAGCATACATACATGCATATACACATATACAGTTGTCAATTGTGGAACACGAATGTCACTACTACTACTACTACTACTACTACTACTACTACTACTACTACTACTACTACATAAACCTGATGAGTGTGCAACACATGAAAGTACTAGTTGGATCTAGTTCAAAACGGGGGCACCAGTTTTCATTTATGTTTTATGTAGTGTTTTTGGTACCGAAAGACTTTCAAACTTCGTATACTTATCTATTTTGTGTTATAGAACAGAAACAAAATTTTGTATTCGAAGTTATTTCATGTAAAAAATTGTCTTATTTCGATAATTTCAACCAATCACTGACAAGTATTCAGCTATTTACAGTTACTCCTTTGGCAGTTTAAGCGGTGTAAAGCGTATTTAATCTCCATTACTTCTGACATTTTGTAGAGAGGCAACACACGTGTGTTCGTTTTCCTTCGTTTTATTTTTAATATAATTTCGTTAACATCTGCCTGAACTGTATGTGTACAACATTTGCCCTAACCCTTCCCTCAAAAACCAGGCCTTGTGCCTATAATAGAAAGGTTTATTAGCTACTGCCAATATGCTTCAGCCATTTTTTGACAAGGAAATAATAATTTTATCACCGCCAGAATCGTTTGAGAATCGTTTGTTTACATAGTCAGCACTTACTGTATTCGGCTGAATGGACGTCAGTCATTGGTTGAAATTACAGAAATACGACAACTTTAACATGAAATAAGTTGCAATATAATAATTTTTCTTAAGAAGACTAAGAGAAAAAGATGTTTTATATGACACATTCTACCAGTGTCCCAAGTTTCAAAGTGTTTCGTTAAGAAAATACTGGCGCCCCCGTTTTGCACTAGATCCTACTAGTTTTATCACAATAACTATATAATATTCCATTATTACGATATTGTAAAACTGTAAAAATTGTAAATAATAAAAGGTGAAAATCAAACTAAGTTGGAATTAGATAGATAAATAGATAGATAGATAAATAGATAGATAGATAAATAGATAGATAGATAAATAGATAGATAGATAGATAGATAAATAGATAGATAGATAGATAGATAGATAGATACATACATACATACATACATACATACATACATACACACACACACACATACATACATACATACATACATACATACATACATACATACATACATACATACATACATACATAGAATTCACACAGTATCCAGATTATAAATTCACATTTATTCCTAGGATAACTACAGACAACTGTTTCGAAAGCTCCAGCTTGTCCATCCAAATTTATACCAATAATAATTGGTGCCTTTGGTTTTGTGAGTAAATTCATTAGTGACAATCTGGTTAAGCTAATGTTTACAGAAAAAGAAGTTGAACCATTTAATTTGCACATTACAAAATACAATCTGTAAGTGGAACAGTAGAAATATGCGAAATTTTTCTCAAGTTCAAAACGTGATATTGTTTTCGTTATCTTTTGTAGAAACCTGCCCTTTCTTAGGAGAATATTTCAAATAATTAAAAGCATCCATCCATTCGTTCATATATATACATACATACATACATACATACATACATGTATATATAGGCATACATACACACATATACGCATACATACTCACATATATACATATATATATATGCATACACATATATTCATGCACATACATGGATACATACGTGCATACATGCATATATATATATATATATATATATATATATATATATATATATATATATATATATATATGCATACGCATATTCGTACATACATACATACATACATACATGCATGCATACATACATAAGGCTGGCTACTGCTTCTAGCAAGTCTGGCTTCCATCACATATAAACCCAGTTACACCAGACACCTCTCCACCACCACCACCATCACCATCTGATAAACCAACGCTAGTTCCACCATCACTGCCACTGTCATCTCCATCACCACCACCACCACCACCATAAATAACACCGCAGAGCCAGCCAAACTTCAGCCGCCACCGCCACCGTTAACACAACGTCTCTGCCAGACATATCAACAGCACTACCAGCTTCCCTTCTCCACCATCAACAATAGACCCCAACCTGATGAGCTAATGAGGGAGGAGACGTCTATGTGGGAGCGAGAACTGTCTGAATTAACAGCCAAATCTTCCTCAAGTCACACTCTTGTACGTATGCATGTATGCATGTATCTACATACTCCATATATACAAACACGCGTGCACACACACACACACAGGCACACATAAATAAGTATGAATCAATGAGGGAACTTCTATGTGGTGGTAACTAAGACCTGCTAGAAAGAGTAACCAAATTTCCCTCAAATCACATTTTACTATTTTATGTATGTATTACGTACATATGTATGCATGCATGTATGTATGTATGTATGTATGTGTGAATGTATATATGTATGTATGCATAAGAATGTTTGTGTGTGATTATATATATATATATATATATATATATATATATATATATATATTTAGTCACATACATATATATGGACATATATGCATATATAAAGGTATATATGTATGTATGGTGTGTGTGTGCGTGTATATATATGTGTGTGTGCGTATGTATGTATTATGTATGAATCAATGAGGGGGCTTTCACATTAAGGTCGATAGACCTGCTAGAAATAACAGTCAAGTCCCCTTATAGTCTTTAGAAAAGTCCATGTTGGATGATGCACAGTCTGGGTATGTTGTATATGAGGAGAAAGACTAGATAAAGACCCAGCTGGAGTAGCTTTGATTTATAGGTCTGCTTGATTATGGCTGGGCAAGGCTTAAACAAGAACAAGACAGATTTACCTCCACCACCACCACCACCACCACCACCACCACCACCAGCAGACAACACTGCCATCATCACATTGTCATTGCTGCTTCAAGAACAGCACCAACACCAGGTACCAACGGCATTAAAACACCACCTCCCACCACCACCAACTCCACCACCATACATCTCTGCCACCACCGCCGCCGCCACCGCTACCACCACCAACACGGAATATCTTTACCATCGCACCACCACCACCACCACTGCCACCAGACATCTCTGCCGCCACCAGACATCTCCATCGCCACCGTCACCACCAGACATTACCACCACCACCACTACCACTAACAGACAACTTAGCCTCATTTTCATTCAGTCAGTAAAATGCATCAGTTGCAACAGTGACGACTGTATAGAGTTAAGATGGTGGTTGGTGGTGGTGGTGGTGGTGGTGATGTGGTGGTGGTGGTGGTGGTGGTGGTGGTGGTGGTGGATGGGAGGTCGTTGCACTGTTGTGGTGTGAATGATTGGTGCAACGGTTTGGTGCAGTGATGTGGCTTCGTGTAGTTGTGTAGTCAGTGCAAATCAGTGGCATAGAGTGGAGGGGTTTTGTGTTGTAGTGTTGGTGTGTGGATCAGTGGTTATGAAGACAGGATCAGGTAGAGACTGCAGAAGAAAATTTGATGGTTCAAGGAAATGGCTGCAGCAATGCATTGTGGTGGGGTGTAGAGTGTGAGATGAGGCAAACAAGACGTCCTGGTCATCCACTAAATTTGCCTCAATCCCCAGTTGTTTTGACCTGGTCTTGCCACTGGGCTGAAGACAGTCATGGATGAGAGAGAGAGAGAGAGAGAGAGAGAGAGAGAGAGAGGGGGGGAAGGAGGGAGAGAGAGGGAGGGAGGGAGAGAGAAAGAGAGTGAGGTTTGACAGTGTCTGACTCTTCTGCATTTAAACCAGTTTAAACCGGCCATATCTTCATCTAAACCAGTTTAAACCAGCTATATCTTCATTTAAACCAGTTTAAACCAGCCATATCTTCATTTAAACCAGTTTAAACTGGCCATATCTTCATTTAAACCAGCCATATCTTCTTCATTTAAACCAGTTTAAACCAGCCATAACTTCTTCATTTAAACCAGTTTAAACTGGCCATATCAAGACCTAATATTTTACCTGTTTTATGTACAAACTGGCTGAGTCAGGCCTCTCACACCTACCCTACAATGTCATTTTGAAAATAAAGTCACATCATCAAAATCTCAAATTTAAACTCCAAGATGTGATGAGGGCCTAAGTGGTTCATGTTATTCTGATGGATGAAGTGTAGCCCCAAGCGGATCTGATAAAACAAGCCAGTCATGACCATATGTTAGATTTCTGAGGTAGACTTCACCATCCATCCTTTTGGGGGTTGATAAAATAAGTACCAGTTCAGCACTGGGGTCAATCAATTTACCCATGTCCCAGAAATTGCTGGCCTTGACCCAAATATTTAAAATCATCATTATTATTATTATTATTATTATTATTATTACTCTTCTTTTTGCTTCTATATCTTCTGGAGGAGTTACGTCAATCCTATAAATATTAACGAAAATGAAGTAGATTGACACGTTTATTTTTTGAACCTGTGGAAGACACACAAGATGTCGAAATATCGTTCACTTGATGACAACGACACTCTTCTTTTTTTTGCTATTATTATTATCATTATCATTATTATTATTATTATTATTATTCAGAATCGTTAGCAAGCCTGTAGTAGAAAGGATTATTATGATTATAATCAGTTATTAACAATATCAGTAAGGCGTTGAGCCAGCAGAATCATTAGTACGCTGGGCAAAATTCTTAGCAGCATTTCATCTGCCGCTATGTTCTGAGTTCAAATTCTGCTGAGGTTGACTTTGCCTTTCATCCTTTTGGGGTTGATAAATTAAGTGCCAGTGAAACACTGGGGTCGATGTAATTGACTATCTGCCTCCCACCAAATTTCAGGCCTTGTGCCCTTAGGAGAAAGGATTATTTTTACCTCCACCTTAGCAAAGGTGAAGGTATTGTTTTCAGCCATGTTTGTTTGTTTGTTTGTCCATGGACAAGACATCTCAAGAACCGCTGGATGGATTTAAATGAAAATTTCAGGGATGTTTAGCCTTGTGACTGGCATAAACTGATTAGATTTTGGGATCTATCCAGTACCAGACAAGGATTCTGGATTATTTTTCCTGTTTTTTTTTTTACTTAATTTTTAGTATTCTCATTTGTGAGAGCAGTCAAGTTTATTTCAGATAGTCTCATTTTAAAAATCATCTCCAATGAATCGTTGAGAGGACATTGGTGTTGCCTTGGTGGAAGTTTGTGCTCTCCAAGTGCTCTTGTTATTATTATTATTATTAAGGTAGCAAGCTGGCAAAATCATTAGCACACCAGATGAAACACTCAGCGATATTTCGACTGTCACTACGCTCTCAGTTCAAATTCTGCCGAGATCAACTTTACCTTTCATCCTTTCGGAGTCAATAAAATAAGTACCAGTTGAACACTTAGATCGATGTAATTGACTCATCCCCTCCCACAAAATTGCTGCCCTTGAGGAAAAGTTTGAAACGATTATTTTTATTATCATTATTATTATTATTATTATTATTATTATATGGTTTGAGTGAATGGGCCTACTTTAAGCATGCTGACCTTGTGCCAAAATTTCAAAAGTGTGATTTCAGGGAGATTTGGTTGCTATTTCTACCAGGTTTAGCTACTACGTAAGGGTCTCCCTTGGCTCACACACTCACTGACTCACTTGGTTCGGCAACATAACAGAATTACCACTGCCATTTCCACCACCATAACTACCACCACCACACACCAACCCCCATCAGATACACCACGACCTCCACCACCACCACAACCATCACCCCCAACACTACCACCATCACACTCCCTAGGCTCACACACACACACACACAAATATGTGTGTTGTTTGTTCCTTTTTGTGTTTGTTTTCCAGTTTTCTATGACAGCAAGGGTCACACCAGTGATTCCAACCCTTTCTTTACCTATGGACACCTTTGATTCCTATTTTACTCTACTGGACCTCCATAATAGCCATTCATTCACTGCATATAAAAATAAAATCTTTCTGTATTTTCATAATTAAATATTATTAGGAATTGTATACAAAATTTTCGTTTAAATATTTTGTGTATTATGAAGTAAATCCAATTTATCGCTCATTCAACAAAGAAAGAAAAGAAAAGGGAAAATAAGAACACTTCTAACAATACATCACCACCACTTCACAACTGGTGTTGGTTTGTTTACATCCCTCCAACCCTTTAGCATTCAGATTATTCTGTCAAATGTGGTGCTTATTTTTTCACGTTGTTTTGAATTCATCATGCATTATCCCGTAGCTTTGAGATTTTGATGACGTGATTGCTAATTTTTAGAATGGCACTGTAGGGTAGGTTTGAGAAGCCAGATCTGGCCAGTTTGAATGTAAAACAAGTAGAATATTTTAGCCGGACATATATATATATATATATATTGTTGTTGTACTTGGGGATGGTCATATTGCCAGTTTAGCCAATAAAAACACACGCACTGTATATTTGGTGTTAATTTGCTTCAGCTAATACAATAGGAATACAAAATACAAAATGGCTGATAATTAGCAAGGTGAGACACACATAAGAAAGAAGAAAGCAAAGGACCACTGATGAGGTCACAGAAGTGTGACGAAAGAACTCTGGCCGAAATAGGATTAATGTAATATAAAGCTGAAGCAAATTAACACCAAATATACAGTGCGTGTGTTTTTATTGGCTAAACTGGCAATATGACCATCCCCAAGTACAACAACATCTGTTTCAACACACGATTTCACATCAAAAATCTTGCAAAACAAATATATATATATATATATATATATATATATATATATCTGTGTGTGTGTGTGTGTGTGTGTGTGTGTGTGTGAGTGTGTGTGTGTGTGTGTGTGTGTGTGTGTGTGTGTGATGGTGTCTGCATTTGTTCCACTATTACCGTCACCACTACTAGACAACTGGTGTTGGTTTGTTTACATCCCCGTAGTACTTTGCCAAAAGTGACCAATAGACTAAGTGCAAGACTTTAAAATAAGTCCTGGGTCAATTTGTTCAACTAAAACCCTTCAAAGCTGTGGTCCAGCAGGCCTGCAGTCAAATGACTGAAACAAATAAAACAAAGAAAAAAAAATGAAAAAAAAAAGTGAATCTTGGTACACAGAAACTGTATGGAAGCCCATTGTATATATGTGTATATATGCAAAGTTGAGTGCATTTGTTTAAATGTCTGTTACACAGTTTGAAAAAATAGTGATTTATGTTTTTTGTCAATTGACTCAGCTGTATGATAAATAGCGATTGATAAAATAAACACCAGACATTAAAGAAGTAGTTGGTCAATATGATTGATTAAAACCCTTTGAGGTAGTGCTCCAGTATGGCCATAGTCCAACAACTGAAATCAGTAGAAGATAAAAGATATTAAATAGATCAACTGAGAACATGAAGACGGACAATGCCCGGCATGCACAATGCTTATTATAATGATTTCAAATTTTGGCACAAGGCACCAGTAATTTTGGGTGTACCAGTGGGTGACTAGTACTTATTTTATCAACCCCCGAAAGGATGAAAGGCAAAGTCGACCCCAGCGGAATTTGAACTTAGAAAGTAAAGATGGATGAAATACCACTAAGCATTTTGCCCAGCGTACTAATGATTCGGCCAGCTTGTCACCTTAATAATAATATTGTGACCTTTACGAGGGACAAATAATCAACGTGGCAGTGCCAAGAGATCAACATGTTATCATGAAAGAAAGAGAAAAGATTGATAAACATGGGGACCTGATAAATGGGATCACCAAGATGTGGCAGCTATGAGAGTCCCTGTTGCCCAATCTAAAGAAACATCTGGAAACTTTAGAAGTACCCTACAAACTGGATGCATTGCAAAAATCGGAATTACTTGGAACTGCATGCACATTGCATAAAGTACTGTCTGTCTGAGGTCCTTGTTGTGAGTTGACAAGCAGTACAAAGCCCCAGTAGACACAATATCTTCAGTCAACAACATCACGGTATTGGATTCTGTGTGACATCTTAAATAATAATAATAATAATAATAATAATAATAATAATCCTTTCTACTAAAGGCACAAGGCCTGAAATTGGGGAGGGGGATAGTTAATTACCCCAGTACTCAACTGGTACTTATTTTATTGAGCCTGAAAGGATGAAAGGCAAAGTCGACCTCAGCAGAATTTGAACTCAAAATGTGAAGACAGACAAAATGCTACTAAGTATTTTACCCAGAATGCTAATGGTTCTGCCAGCTCGCTGCCTTAATAATAATAATAATAATAGTAATAATAATAATAATAATCCTTTCTACTATAGGCACAAGGCCTGGATTTTTGTAGGGAGGGGGACAATTAATCACATTGACCTCAGTACTTGACTGGTACTTAATTTATCAACCCCAAAGAGATGAAATGCAAAGTCGACCTCAGTGGAATTTGAACTCAAAGCATAAAGACAGACAAAATGCTGCTAAGCATTTTGCCCAGCATGCTAACGATTCTCCCAACTTGCGGACTTAATAATAATAATAATAACGGTTTCAAATTTTGCCACAAGGACAGGATTTTTAGGGAGGGGAGGAGTCGATTACATCGATCCCAGTGTTTCACTGGTACTTATTTTATCGACCCTGAAAGGATGAAAGGCAAAGTCAACCCCATTTGAACTCAGAACGTGAAGACAAGACAAAATACTGCTAAGCATGTCGCCCGGTGTACTAACAATTTTGCCAGCTTGCAGCCTTATTAATAATAATAATAATAATAATAAAAAAAAAAATAATAATAATAATAATAATAATAAAAAAAAAAATAATAATAATAATAATAATAATAATAATAATAATAATAATAATAAAAATAATAATAATAATAATAATAAAAATAATAATAATAATAATAATAATAATAATAAAAATAATAATAATAATAATAATAATAATAATAAAAATAATAATAATAATAATAATAATAATAATAATAATAATAATAATAATAATAATAATAAAAATAATAATAATAATAATAATAATAATAATAAAAATAATAATAATAATAATAATAATAATAATAAAAATAATAATAATAATAATAATAATAATAACAATAGTGAACTAAGGTAACACCTCTTTTTTTTTTTTTGCTCGAATACTCTGGAAGGTGCTCAAAAAATAAGAGGTGTTACCTTGGTTCACTGGTAGTGAACAGCATCTCCAGCATTAGAAGCTGTGCAAAGGCAATGATAATAATAATAGTAATAATTACCCTGATGCAGTACCAGACACTGGTTCTCATGGCTTTTGATCTTAACTGATTGGACATGTTATCATGTACATTGTTTTCTCTTGGTATAAAAGGTTCTGCTCAATACCACAGATTTGCTTGTCAATTGTTTGACCTTAACCAGTTGAGCATGTCTCTTGGTGGCTGATGATATGTGCATCTCTGATTATGAGCAGAAGTAGTGGCAGAGCATCACAGCCATGTGTTGAAAGGAATTCTGTGGGGACTTAGATAATTCACCTTTGGAAACATAAGTGTTTCAATCAACATCCTTAAGCAAACCTTACTTAGAGACCTTTTGAGCAGGATGGGTTACTCAACCTGAAGAAAATTCTAATTGGTCCTCACCTGCAAAATCATGCACTGTTTATCTTGATATGAGATCACCACGTTGTGCACATACAGTTGTGATGCAATGTACCCTTATCAGACGGGTAGTCATGATGGGTATACTGGGCTTCGTATATTTTACCCCAGTGTCACTTTGATGGCATGCACTGTTCTCTCACTCAATAATAATAATAATAGTAAGTGCAATTTTTGTCAGGATGACTCAAACTAATAGGTATGTGCCACCAAAATTCCAGTTAGAGTAGCTAAAGGTGGCATTCATTTGAGTCAGTAGGTTTGCCTTTTCTCACTACTTTAACCTATATATATGTATATATATATATATATATATATATATATATATATATATATACATATACATACGTAGTGTGTAGATATAGATGTGTATGTGTATATATTGGAGTGGTTGGCATTAGGAAAGGCATCCAACTGTAGAAACCATGCCAAATTAGACTGGAGTCTGGTGCAGCCCTTCAGCTTGCCAATCCTGGTCAAAACGTCCAACCCATGCCAGCATGGACAACATACGCTAAATGATGATGAGGATGATGATGTACACACACACACACATGTACAGGGTGTGGTGAATAAACTGTCATCTAAATTACGCAAAAACGAAAATAACACTGACATCTCATTTTAACAGATATATTTACCAAAATTACATAAAAATATCTTGAAATACCAAAGAGTAAATTTATTCAATAAAATCGCCATTGGTTTCAAACATGGCCTCCAGACGACTTCAGAATCTCCTGCAATTCTTCTGGACAGTCTCCTTGTTTAAGTTATTGAATGCTGCCATAATCCTTGCCTTCAGTTCATCTTTGGTGTTACAAGGAGGTTTGTTGTTGGTCTCTCACTCAACTGTGCCCCACACAAAATAATCAAGGGGGTTGCAGTCTGGGGAGTTAGGTGGCCATATTTAGAGGTGGTGTGGTCACAGAAATTATCTGGCAGCCATGACTGGGTTCTCCTGTTTGTGTGGCAGGGTGCAGAGTCCTGTTGCCAGACATAGGGTCTTCCAGTAGCCACCCTCTTGACCCAGGATAGCACTATCTCCTCCAGGCACTTGATGTAGGCCTCTGTGCTGAGTCTGAGGCTGTGTGGGAAGATGAATGGAGGCATAGCATTGCCATCACTCTAAACACCATGATGATGACTGAATGTTTGATTTTTATCACACTTGATACATGTCCTCAGATTGCCCTGCCCTCAGATTGACACCCAAACATCTTGAAATGCTCATATTGGAGCTTCTGGCCTGATTGCCAAGCAGTACAGCATGTCATTTCCAAATTTCTGGCAGAGTGAATTGCGTCATGGTGCTGTTTTTCTCACAGATGGTGCCCAACTGACCCTACTATACTGTGTAGACAACAAAATCAAAAACAAACAATGTGCATGCACAAAATTAAATATATAAAATGGCAACAATGTTGTGTCCTTGAGCAAGAGATTTTATTTCACATTGTTTCAATTCATTCATCTGTAGAAATGAGTTGTGATGATGTCACTGGTGCCAAGCAGCATTGGCCCCTTTGCCGTTCCTTTGGATAACATCGGTGACATGTATACCCTTAAAGTGGTTCTCAGGGAGATTCAGCATGACACAGAATGTGACAAAGCTGGCCCCTTTGAAATACAGTTGCTACTCATTTTTGCCAGCTGAGTGGACTGGAGCAACGTGGAATAAAGTGTCTTGCTCAAGGACATAGGAGGGCATCATAGGGAACTCATGCACACACACACACATGTATATTAAGATATATATATATATATGCATATATGTATGTATATATAAGTCATCATCAACATCATCATTTGTCATCTGTTTTCCATGCTGGCAGCTGAGAGAAGCATATGAACCAGAGGACTGCACCAAGATCTACTGTCAAAGGACAGATGAACTCAGTGGAGTCAACAACCATCCAACATCTGGGAGTGAGAGACACCCTAGACTTTGTTTAACCCCTTAGCATTCAGGTTACTCTATCAATGCAATGCTTATTTATTTGCAGTGTTTTGGACTAATCATGCATTAGCTTGTAGCTTTGATATTTCAATGACGTGAGTGTTTAGTTTTAGAATGACATGATAGGTTATGTGTGAGGGGCCAGATCTAACTAGCTTGAACATTAAACAGGTAGAATATTGGGACTGGATATGGCTGGTTAAATTGCTAAAGGGTAAACTATCTCTCTTGGAAAAGGGAATTCTGAAATAACACCCACCTCATTGCAAAGCCAGTGATCTAGCTCTAGCTTGTTTCTCAACTACTTGGCTTTGAAGGTGAGGGTACAGTGTTGTGCAGAGATAATATTGACTTTAAATTTCATTATAGACATTGCTGACAGCCATTGTCTTTAATATCAAAGATAAGATAGTCTGTCACTGACGGTCATATTCATATATATAAGTTGACAGTGACCATGTAGCGATGAATGGCAACAAACACAGGAGCTCATTATTCTAGCTATTGGGGAGAAATCATGTCTGGTAAGTTCACCATCATCAATTCACTGCAGGGAAAGTTCACTGTCATCAATTCACTGTTTTTTAATTCAATAAAATAGCTTTTAACTATTAATGGTGAGATAATATGGATATATTTTCTCAGCAAGCTTTTCTCACAGTGAATCAATGGTGGTGAGCTTACTTGTAATCAGGAGAAACAAGAGAGAGAACACAAAAGAACACATGAGAGGCATCACTTTTTTCCATCATATCAAGTAGCTTCACCAGAAGCAGATGAAGAGCAGGCCTTGTAACCCACATGGGAGCCTGCCAACTTATGATGGCCAGCTGAAGAAGAAGAAGGAGGAGGAGGAGGAGGAGGAGGAGGAGGAGGAGGAGGAGGAGAAAGAGAAGAAGAAGGAGAAGAAGAAGGTAGAGAAGAAGAAGAAGAAGAAGAAGAAGAAGGAGAAGAAGAAGAAGAAGAAGAAAGAGAAGAAGAAGGAGAAGAAGGAGAAGAAGAAGAAGAAGAAGAAGGAGAAGAAGAAGAAGAAGAAGAAGAAGAAGAAGAAGAAGAAGAAGAAGAAGAAGAAATGCCCTGGTGTATCCAGTAGTGGAGCCCTGGTTTGGGAACTACAGGGTTCTGAAGAATGTGGAACCACCCCCCAGGCCCTATTGTTTCATACAATTTCTGATAATATTTAATTGTAAAAATAGGATTTTTTTAACAGCAAAATGGCTAGGAGGGTCCATCTGATTAAAATAGGAATCAAAGGGGTCCATAGGTAAAAAAGAAATGGTTGAGAAACACTAGACCTAATAGAAATAACAACTAAAACTCCTCAGACCAAATTCTATGGTTTTTAAAAAATGAGACACTGGTTAATGTAGTAGTGCTGGATTTCTGGTACATGAAATATAGATGAGGTGGTCGTGGTTGGAATGTCTTTGATCATAGGGTTCAATCTGTAAACAACCATAACATTATCACACCACTACTAGCACCATCAATACCATCACCACTACCACCACCACTACTACCACCACCACTACAACCACCATCACCACCACTACCACCACCACCACCACCACAACCACCACCATCAACAATAACAACACCACCGCCACTAGCAACGAGAACAACAACACCAACCTCACCACCACTACCACTACTACATCCATACTATCATTACAACAAGCACATTACCCCCACCAACTCCAATTATTAGAACAGCACCACCACCACCACCTTCATCATCATTATCAGCATCTGCATCACCAGACTGACACCACCACAACTACACCACAACTCCCCCATCACCAACACCACACTGCACAACAACACTACCACAATACCACTACATATTTACCATCACCACCACCACTACTACTACAGCCACAACAACAAGGATATCACCCACATACACACAAACACAACAACACAACTACCACACCACCACAAACCACCAGCAGCACCACCATTACCATCGCAATACAACCACATCATCATCACCACCACCACCACCACCATCACCACCATCATCATCATCAAAATGCAACAGCAATAAATGCCTAATCATCCACCAACCAGCTTATCAGCCAACCAGCTGTACGGTAACACATCAATACAGTCAGCTGTGATTTTTACTTCCAGCAACAAAACTGCATAAAACAGGCACAATCAGCATACCTGCCACAACTTCGTTTCTTCACATTTTTCAGAAACATGGACATTTTTTAATGAAATTTTCTACAAATCCCTTTTCATATTGTATCAGGATTACATCAGAATGTATTGTGGAAAAACATTTTTGAATGTGGAGTGGAGCAGTTTTGGATAATGCACAAGGTGGACGTTGTTCCTTTATAATTTTCAGAAATATGAATATCTTTCAATGAAATTTTCTACAAATACCATTTTGAATGATATAGATTATGATTACATTGGAATTTACTGAGGAGAAACTTTTTCAGAGGTGGAGTAGAGCAGTTTTGGATAATTCACAAAAGTGGACTTTGTTTACTCATAACTTTCAGAAAAAAAAGAATATTTCTGAATGAAATTTTGCTACAGATACTTTTCAAATAATGTAGATTACAATTACACCGGAATTCAATGTGGAAAAAAACAAGAAGAAAAAATTGATGAATGCATAGACATACACATACATATTGACCCATCACAATTTTTTTCAAGATTTCAAGCTTTAACTTGTTGATATATATGTGATGTCTGTCAATATATATTTATATATATATATATGTGCGCCCACCAATTATTTTTTCCCAATAAATTCCAATTTAATCATAATCTACATCATCTGAAAGATATATGTAAAAAATTTCATTAAAAAAAATCTGCTTTTCTGAAAGTTATGGAGAAACAAAATCAGTGAGGGCACACTTGTGTAGGTATACCACACAGACACTCTGTCACAGCACAAATAGGAATTTTTCAATGGTAAATGCAGACAAATAGGTTCCTATATGATTGGGTATTAGTGTGTTTCATATTGATAAAGATGCTTTGCTTATAACAAAGGAAAAAAAATCTAAATATATCATTATATATCACCAAGAAATAATTTAATAAACTGGATTTGAAGAATCTTAAAAGTTGCTATCACCTGTTTAAAATGAGTCAAAATGGAGAAACATCAACACAGTGTGAAGTGGTGGTGATGGGGAGGGGGACAAAAGTATACGAGAAAATAAAACTGTGAGTGCAGACATGTGGGTGTGTGTATGCACACACACACACACGCACATATATATGTAAATGCATGCATTTGTACATGGGTGTATGTGTATACATGTATGCGTGGGAATGTGCATGTCAGCCAGCCAGCTGT
>NC_142955.1:5540751-5563251 GCF_046866305.1 Octopus bimaculoides
TGTGACCCTATGGAATTGGAAAGATACATACAACACTTAATCCACTGCATAGAACTGACATGACACTTAGACAGATCAGAGAGGCTACACATATAGCAACAGACAGACTGAGCTTCAACGGAAAAGTTGAATGGAACAATAACACCCACCACCATACAATATGACAACTAAAGACGACCTAGATAAAAAAACATACAAACAGCATAATACACATACAATAGACATATATGCCGACACCTATGATGAATATTAAAAAAAAATTAGAGATATAAAAGAAAGCAAAAATAAACTGTATAAAAATACAGTTACAAACAACATAGGAAGTGAAACCATATACACACACACACAAACACACATACACTAACTGCACAGACGGCTGAAACAATATCAACAATACAACTAACAACAATACCAATAACAACAACAGCAACAATAACTACCATAATGACAGCAGTGTGGGCAAAAACACAAACCGTGAGTTACAAGAACGGTACAAAAAGTCAGCAATGGAGTAAGGAATGGCCCTGAGGGTAGGGTCATAGTGCTACTAAGAACAATGACACACACACACACACACAAATACAGACACATGCGCATATAAGGATACATATCATAGAAGAACAAAATGGAAGAAGCAGAGAAAGAGCACACATGAAGACAAAAAGTATCACTGAGGAGGTCACAGATGTGTGATAAAAGATTTCCAGATAATGGACATGAGTTAGAATAAGAATAGTAATAAATGAGTGAAAAACGAATATATAGTGCGTGTGTTAATTTGGCAAAAAAAAAATGACCATCTACAAATACAAATATATATATACATATATATATATACAATATAATATATACATATATATATATATATATATATATATATATATATATACATATATATATATTTGTTATGTTACACGCTAATACATGACTCATTATCCCCAATCCTGTTCATACAACGACTGGGGCATAACTAGTCACTATACAGCACTTACTCGGTATTACCTGTATCTTTTTTTTTTGGGGGGGGGGGGTTAAATCCAATACCCTCCTCAACCTTATATATATATATATATATATATATATATAGGCATATGTGTGGCTGTGTGGTAAGGTTACATGGTTCTGGGTTCAGTCCCATGGCATGACACCTACTATAGCCTCAGGCCAATCAAAGCCTTGTGAGTGGATTTGGTAAAGGAAACTGAAAAAAGCCTGCTGTATATATAACATCATCATCATTGTTTAACATCCGCTTTCCATGCTGGTATGGGTTGGACAGTTTGACTGAGAACTGGCAGCATGGGAGGCTGCACCAAGCTCCAATCTGATTTTGGCAAGGTTTCTACAGCTGGATGCCCTTCCTGACACCAACCACTCTAAGAGTGTAGTGGGTGCTTTTTAAATGCCACCAGAACGGGATCCAGTCAGGCAGCACTGGCATTGGCCATGAAAGAATGTCACCCACTGGCATGGGTGACAGTCAGGCAGTACTAGCATCAGCCATGCTCAAATGGTGCTTTTTACATGGCACCAGCATGGGTGGCAGTCAGACGGCACTGGCATTCACTACAACTACAATTTCGCTAGGTTCATCAGGTCTTCGTAAGTACAGAATATCAGCCAACGATTGAAGGGTGCTTTTAAATGGGCCAGTTATGTAACACTGGCACTGACCACGACTACAATCTCACTTGGCTTGCTGGGTCTTCTCAATCATGGCATATCTCCATAGGCCTTGGTCACTTGCCATTGCCTTTGTGAGGTCCAGCATTCGAAGGTTATGCTTCACCACCTCATCCCATGTCTTCCTGGGTCTACCTCTTCCACAGGTTTCTTTCACTGTCAAGGTGTGACACTTCTTCACGCAGCTGTCCTCATCCATACATAACACATGACCATTCCAGTGCAGTCGTCTCTCTTGCACACCACATCTGATGCTTCTTATGTCCAATTTTATATATATATATATATATATATATATATATATATATATATATATATATATATATATATATGTATATATATATATAACAATATATATATATATATAACAAATGAAAGACAGCAGATGGAATATACACAAATATATTATTAATCACAGCAATTGTTTCAACACATCTAGCATCGACTCCACTTCATTATCCATTATATATATATGTATGTATGTATATATCTATCTATGCGTGTGTGTCTTTGTGTCTGTGTTTGTCCCCCATCACTGCTTGACAACTGATGTTGGTGCGTTTACATGCCCGTAACTTAACAGTTCAGCAAAAGAAACTGATAGAATAAGTACTAGGCTTAAAATATAAGTCTCAGGGTTGATTTGTTTGACTAAAACCATTCAAGGTGGTGCTCCAGCATGGCCACAGTCAAATGACTGAAACCAGTAAAAGAAAAGAATACATACATGTGTGTATTAGGATCCTTATGCAGAAGATCAGAGAATCCAATAATCACCCACTAGACAGGGTTTATTCATCAGTTATGAAAAGGCCTTCAACGTGAAGGTTTCCACAGATGATGGAGACCATGGGCTCAACTGTAGAGGCTGTACATGTGTCAGCAGATGGCTGTTAAAACAGAAGAGAAGCTCATGGGTTGCTCAAGCTCTAGGAAAGTTTACTTTTCTGCATTATCCACCACCTTTGTTCATCACTCATTGTATCCACTCCTATATATCTCTGACTTCCATCTCTCGCACTGTGCATCATTTTCTCACTGGCTCCTCCCCTCACTCACGCACAAACCATCACCACCCCTCCACACACTTTGCATCATCTCATTATTCTCATCTGTCTATGGTCTTTTTTTATCATACTGCTGCTCTCTACCCGCTCCTGCCTTTATGTATAGCCAATTATCACCTCCTCCTCCTCCTCCTCCCTGAACCACTCAGACTTTCTTTTACCTCTACCTACTCCAAAGTGAGATTCATCACTGACCATGCTGCCACCCCTTTCCCCTCATTCATTGCATCCACCTCCATCCCCATCTCTAACCATTTATCAGCCTCCTTTCACACTCTCTCAAGCTTACCCATTCCATCCTCCGATCCTCTGTCCCTGTTCTCTCAAATATTTCCCTTCTTGTACCTTGGGGGTACCTACTTGACACCTTGTTACCATCATCATCATCATTATCATCATCTCTCTCTCTCTCTCTCTCTCTCTCTCTCTCTCTCTCTCTCTCTCTCTCTATCTCTCTCTCTCTCTCTCTCTCTCTCTGCCTTGGTTCATCACTCATTGTGTCCAGACTGCGGCCATGCTGGAGCACCGCCTTTAGTCAAGCAAATCGACCCCAGGACTTATTCTTTGTAAGACTAGTACTTATTCTATCGATCTCTTTTGCCGAACCGCTAAGTTACGGGGACATAAACACATCACCATCGGTTGTCAATCGATGTTGAGGGGGACAAACACAGACACACAAACATACATATATATGTACATATATACGATGGGCTTCTTTCAGTTTCCGTCTACCAAACCCACTCACAAGGCTTTGGTCGGCCCGAGGCTACAGTAGAAGACACTTGCCCAAGGTGCCACACAGTGGGAATGAACCTGGAACCATGTGGTTGGGAAGCATGCTTCTTATCACAAAGCCATATAATATAATATGATAATTTCAAATTTTGGCATAATGCCAGGAAGTTTGGCAGGAGGTGTTAAGTCGATTACATCAACCCCAGTGGTTAACTGGTACTAATTTTATTGACCCCAAAAGGATGAAAGGTAAAATCAACATCAGTGGAATTTGAACTCAGAACACTAACACAGATGAAATGCTGCAGAGCATAATAACAATTCTGCCAGCTTGTCACTGTAATAATTTAATGAGAGAGAATGAGAGAGAGAGAGAGACAGATAGATGAACAGAGAGAGACAGAGAGAGACAGACAGATGAACAGAGAGAGACAGACGGAGCCAGATAGATGAACAGAGACAGACGGAGACAGATGAACAGAGAGAGACAGACAGATGAACAGAGAGAGACAGACGGAGCCAGATAGATGAACAGAGACAGACGGAGACAGATGAACAGAGAGAGACAGACAGATGAACAGAGAGAGACAGACGGAGCCAGATAGATGAACAGAGACAGACGGAGACAGATGAACAGAGAGAGACAGACAGATGAACAGAGAGAGACAGACGGAGCCAGATAGATGAACAGAGACAGACGGAGACAGATGAACAGAGAGAGACAGACAGATGAACAGAGAGAGACAGACGGAGCCAGATAGATGAACAGAGACAGACGGAGACAGATGAACAGAGAGAGACAGACAGATGAACAGAGAGAGACAGACGGAGCCAGATAGATGAACAGAGACAGACAGATAGATGAACAGAGACAGACGGAGACAGATAGATGAACAGAGAGAGACAGATAGATGAACAGAGACAGACGGAGACAGATAGATGAACAGAGAGAGACAGACAGATGAACAGAGAGAGACAGACGGAGCCAGATAGATGAACAGAGACAGACGGAGACAGATGAACAGAGAGAGACAGACAGATGAACAGAGAGAGACAGACGGAGCCAGATAGATGAACAGAGACAGACGGAGACAGATGAACAGAGAGAGACAGACAGATGAACAGAGAGAGACAGACGGAGCCAGATAGATGAACAGAGACAGACGGAGACAGATGAACAGAGAGAGACAGACAGATGAACAGAGAGAGACAGACGGAGCCAGATAGATGAACAGAGACAGACAGATAGATGAACAGAGACAGACGGAGACAGATAGATGAACAGAGAGAGACAGATAGATGAACAGAGACAGACGGAGACAGATAGATGAACAGAGAGAGACAGACAGATGAACAGAGAGAGACAGACAGATGAACAGAGAGAGACAGACAGATGAACAGTGAGAGACAGACAGATGAACAGAGAGAGAGTGATACAGAGAGAGAGATACAGAGAGAGACAAACTGACAGATAGATAGATAGATAGATAGGAAGTTCATCGAGGAGTAACGACTTATGAAATGACGACAACTTACAATAAATGTATAAAAATTTGAGTATGGGACATTCAATGACCTTCCTCGTGTTTACAAATTGAAGGTGTATACATATATACACACACATTTCAAACATACACATATGCACATGCACATACACACACACACACACAAGAAGGTAGGTATATGCGTAAGTTTGTGTATTCGTGAATAATATGCGTTATGTTTACAAAAGTATATTGCTATTCTTGCAGACTTGAGCTGGCCTCGTGTGCGTCTTGTGTTGTGTTTGGGTGTTTGATGTGTGTATACTATATATCTAGACATTAGTCTATCAACACTGATGTATATACATACAATATATGCATACATTATAGTATTCTAACATACATATATTATATTATTGTTTAGACTTTTATTTTGTTTGTTACTGCACATCTCTTCAAGAACAACCGCGGATCGAGTGGAATAATGATCAAACACGTTCTATCTGCGACCATCCTATCTTTTTATTTGTCTATTCATTTATATATTTTATACACAGTATATCTAGGACTACACTATCTAATGTGTCTGATTTTTTTTTTCAAACTGTAGTTTGTGATCTGAGAGAGATTTAGCAGCTTTTTTTTTTACACATCACGGGGAAGTTCCTTCGTAAGCTCAATGCACGCGCTTGTACATATTCTTGTTTAGCTCCAGTTCCATTCTGATCGATCGAACGGAGCTACTATAATCAAATCTGATCCAATCGTGACTATCCCATTTGTTTATTTTATTTTATATATTTTATCAATTTTTTTTTTTATGTTGGGAGATAAATGCATGACTAAATTATATAATGCGTCCCTTCCTAATTTAAGATGGGAGGGAGTGATATAAAGGATCTGAATGCTACTATTTCTAACCTATAGAGCGACTAGGTAGAGGCTCCCCACTATCTCTCTCTTTCTCTCTCGTATGTTTGTGTGTGTGTGGTTTTTATTCAAGGTTATGGTAGCGTCATATCAACAAACAGAACTGGCTGGTTGGCTGACTGGCTGGATGAATGGAAGGATGGATGGGAAAATAGAGGAATGAAGTACAACACAAACATAGAGCTGGCTCGTTAGTTTTTACCTTGTTAAACAGAGATTTAGTGAGATAAAACAGAATATATATATATATATATATATATATATATATATATATATATATATAGATAGATAGATAGATAGATAGATAGATCGATTAATCACTCGATAGTTAAATTGATTAATGGATAAAGAAGTCTGACAGATAGCTAGATAGATTGATTGATTGGTAGTTAAATAGGTAGGTTAGCAGACTGATGTGCAAGAAGGTAATGAATTAAGCAAAAGTATAACTAGACAGACAGACAGACAGATAGATAGACAAGCCCAGATGAACAGATGAATATCTATTCGAGAGGTGATCTGTCAACTTGTTACAAATAGTAACCAAATCGATCTCAAATAAGCACCTACTGTCATAAAAATAAGAAAAAGCGTCTGTACAAAATATTGTAGTCTTGGAAACACAACACCTTAAAAATAGACGTGTTGGTCATATATGGAACATCTTTGATAACAGGTTTTCTCGATCAGGACGGACCTGAGACGAAACAATTGTTACATAAATGCAGATATACAGAGACACGGATAGATAGCTATCTAGCTGTATATAGTAGCTAGCAAGATAGATAGATTTATCAAAATATACTTGTTCTAGCTAGAAAGTTAGATGTCGTGCTACCTGTCTTCCTAGCTAGATAGCTCGTTAGTCAGACAGGTAAAACGACAGGTAGATTTTGATGAATGTATCTAGCTAACCAGCTAGATACATATACAGTGACAGACAGACAGATAGAGAGATGTGTAGACCAACAGGTATAATTTGATGAAGGCAGAGAAACGGATATTGATAGAGCCACAAACATATGGACAAGAAACCAGCTGGACAAATAGCTAGTTTGATTGTTTTAGCTGGAGAGTATTTCCAACCAGCTTCTCTGTCTATTAGACTGATTAGAGAATCGGTATATCTACTAAATTGCATAGCTGTGTCTCCTACAAGAGACATTCAACTAGACAACCTGGTAGGCATACGGGGAGATAGATGAGAAAAAAAAAAGAAAAAAGGAAATAGAAAATTATATGTAATCACAGATACAATCCATCGGAGGAGGAGTCTCTAGGGTTATAGGCTATATTATAATGTTATTGCCCATGGTGCCGTCGTAAGGGATCGAACCCGGGGCCTAATGATTATGAAATTACAAAGCGAACTTTTTAATCACTTGTCCTTGCCTGCGTCGATAGAAGTATGCCTGAGTGGGGTGGGCATAACTACACAAGTGTGCCCCTCGCCGATTTGTTTCCTCGTAACTCTCAGAAAAATTAATAATTTTCAATGAAATCTTCTACAAATACATTTCTGATGGCGTAGATTCCGATTATATCGGAATTCGTTGTAAAAATATTTTCCAGGGATAGGTAAAGGAGTTTCAGAAAAATCACACGAGTCGTATTTGTTTCCTCATAACTTTAAAACAATAAAGTCGGGTATTTTTAATGAAATTTTTTACAATTACATCTTAGAGTAGATTATGATTATAACGGAACTGAATGTGAAGAACAAAAAAAAAAACTGGTCAGCAACACATATACTGACGCATATCACGTATATCTACAAGATATTAAATTCCGATATAATCGTAATCTACACCATCTGAAAAGTATTTGTAGGAAATTTCATTAAAAAATATCCATTTTTCTAAAAGTTATGAAGAAACAAAGTCAGAGTTGGGTGGGGTACACTTATGTAAGTATGCCTATAGATAGATAGATAGATAGATAGATAGATAGATAGATAGATAGATAGATAGATAGATAGATAGATAGATAGATGTGTGTGTGTACATACATACATACATACATACATACAAACAAGTATAGACTTAAGTATATATTATACATACAAACATCGTATATTCATCGACAGACATATTATGCGTGTGTTATAAACAAAGCAGTGTCGGAGAAAAAAAAAGGAAAAGGCCAGAGGGGGGAAAAATCAACAGATGAGAAAGTAAACGGAATAAAAGAGAAATTGATGGAAGAACCGAGAGTATTAGATGAAATATACATGTACAATGAATAAATAGTATTCATATCTATATATATATATATATATATATATATATATATATATATATATATATATATATATATATATATATATATATAGGTATGTATATAGTTAGATAACATAGATAGATAGATAGATGGCATACCAACAAAAGTGTGGTATGCCCCTGTGTGTGTGTGTGTGTGTTTGGTTGTGCGCGTGTGTTTGCATAATTATGTGTGTTTATGTATAAATATATACACATATATATACAAACCTCACTGTTTTGGTCTCGTCGTTGTTGCTGTTGTTTATGTCCGTTGGTCAATCGTTGGTCATCCCTATTTTAACCAGACCTTATGAACAAAATATGTTCAAGCCATGGCTATCCCGTCTCAAATTTTCTCAAACATTTAGCTGTTGATAAGTTGGCTGTGATTTGTGAAAGATTTAGCTGCTATTTCCTCCGGATCGACTGAATTTAAACACGTTCTTTCCTTGATGGTTTGTGTTTTGGTCTAGTTTCGTACACAGATCAGCTGATGAATTCTTAATTAAACATCATATTATATATATATTAATAGATATAAATATATGTATATATAAAATAAAATATTTAATATAATGTTTATATATATGTATGTATATAAACAAAATGCACGTATTGTGTTTATTCAAACACACATTTTGGCTAGCTTATGTTGTAACCAAATGAATTAACTGTAAATATGTAATCTATATCTATAAAATGTATATATATAATACTTACACCCATACACAAACACATATATATGTATAAACACACACACACATGTATGTGTGTGTATTTCTACGACTTGTCCATTGTTTACGAATGTTAAACTCCAATGCTATGTATTTACGTGTGTACACACTGAATGAGTTGTGTATGAGGAGGTGTTTATATATACATCTATGTATATGATAACATAATATCCATTGTGCATGTATATTGTTTACAAGTATGTTTTGTTTACAGACACACGCAGCATCAGCCTATGTGTGTATATACGCGAGTATACATCTGTACGTGTGTGTATACGCGAGTATACATCTGTATATATGTCTGTATTGTACGTGTGTGTGCATATGCGCAGGTATGCGTGTATATATATTTGACACGAATTGAACCTCCCAGCTTAGAGGCAACAGGAGGGGGATGTTTTGAGTAAAGAATTGGGCAGGACGTGTGAGTGTGTGTGTGTGTGTGAGTATGTACGGGGTGATCTTTAGTGCGCGCGCGCACACACACACACGTTTATATAAATATTAAATTAAATCATTTTTTATTATATCATATATTTATAAAAATGTTAGTTTATTTTGTTTTGTTTTCTCGGCCCAAAACACACTCATCAACACACACCTATCTGAGATATGTGTAGAATCTTTTCATGTGTGCGTGTGTGTGTGTGTGTGTGTGTGTGTGTGTGTTTGCGTGTTATGTGTTATATAATTGTTACGTTCAGTGACTGGCGTATTAAGAAATAAATCCACAACATAAACAAAGCGTGTGTGTGTATGCACATATATATGGGCGTGTATATGCACCCGGATTATTCAGGAATACACACGTAAGCAAGATTGCCTCACTATTTCTTGTTGCTGGAAATATCCCAGTGCCAACTGTTTGTGTGTGTATTTCGTTTTCCCCTCACACACACACACACTTGCGTACATTTTGATACACATACAAACACAGCTTCTCCTTTCTTGCTCTCTCTTTCATTATTTCTCTCCATTATATTTCTCTCTCTATCAATATTTCTACATCTTTCTTACAATCTCTCTTTTCTATGAGTATTATCTCTACATATTTGCTTCACCTTCACCATCTCTTCCACCCTCTCTTTCTATTTTTCGCTTTCTCTATCTTTCTTTCTTTCTTTCTCTCTCTCTCTCTCTCTCTCTCATGTTCCTTATCATATCTACCTTTTCTTCACAAAATCTCTCTCTCTGTCTATCCCTTTGCTTTTCTTTGTCTCTATCATTCTGGCATGCGTGTGCGCGTCTGCGTGTGTGTGTGTGTGTGTTTCTTTATCTCTACTTCTTTCTTTCATTCAATATATCTTTACTTCATTCGTCCACTCTTTGACTCGTATTTAACACACACATACGTACACACACACACACACACACACACACACACACTCACACTCACACACACACACACACTCACACACACACACACACACACACACACGCAAACAGATCTATCTTTCTCTTAGTCATCTTGTTCCGCGTTCACTACTTTACTCTTTCACTTATTCTCTCTTGCTATCTACATACCTCATTCTCTTTAACAGACTCTCATCTCCCTCTTTCTCCCACTCCCTTTCTCTCCCTCTTTGTCTGTGTTGCTTTCTATCTATCTATCTATCTATCTATCTATATGTCTATCTCTCTCTCTCTCTCTCTCTCTCTCTGTATATATATATATATATATAGGAAAATGAAAAAAAGCCAGAATGCTAAACTGGAAGCATATTTTAATAAAGATTTCTTCTAACCGGTTTTCATTGCGAAAAGCAAATTATCAAGAAGAAGGAGAATGAAAATGTTTTTTTTACAAAGAAGTACAAAATGAAGAAAATAATATATAAAACAATAATATATAAAAAAATAAATATACCCATACATTATATTGTCTTTGAGCTTTTATATATTATTGTTTTATATATTATTTTCTTCATTTTGTACTTCTTTGTAAAAAAACATTTTCATTCTCCTTCTTCATGATAATTTGCTTTTCGCAATGAAAACCGGTTAGAAGAAATCTTTATTAAAATATGCTTCCAGTTTAGCATTCTGGCTTTTTTTCATTTTCCTATTATTTCTCCACGTGCGGTTAACACAACCCCACTATTTACTGACTTATATATATATATATATATATATATATATATATATATATATATATATATATATATATATATATACACACACACATATATATGTATATATATTTATAAGTATATATAATCCTCTACTTAATATCAAGGTCTCAATCTTTTGTCACTTATCATTATTATATATATATACATACACACATATATATATATATATATATATATATATATATATATATATATATATATAGATAGATAGATAGATAGATAGATAGATAGATAGATAGATAGATAGATAGTGTGTGAAGGCGCGTGGCTTAGTCGTTAGGGCATTCGACTCACGATTGTAAGGTCGTGAGTTCAATTCCCGGCGACGCGTTGTGTCCTTGAGCAAGACACTTTATTTCACGTTGCTCCAGTCCACTCAACTAGCGGCCGGCCTTGTCACACTCTGTGTCACGCTGAATCTCTCTGAGAACTACGTTAGGGGTACACGCGTCTGAGGAGTGCTCAGTCACTTGCACGTTAATTTCACGAGCAAGCTGTTCCGTTGATCGTATCAGCTGCAACCCTCCTCGTCGTAACCGACGGAGTGCTCTTTTATTATTATTATTATATATATATATATATATATATATATATATATATATATATATATATATATAAATTGTAAATGTAAAAATAAAAACAAAACACAAAGGATTCTGCGGTACACGTGTTTCAAGCTTTATAGTTGTTACATCAGTGTATAATTGACAGTATAAAGCTATCTTCAGCCGCAAATGTATTCTTTCCCCAAAATTATATCACATAGAAGTTAAAGGAGGAAGAAAGATGAGATATAAGAGGTGAGGTTCCGTTTGGTATTTTGTATTGTAATATACCTCGTAGAATTCTTATATCTCATCTTTTTTGTGGGGTTTTTTAACTATATATATATATATATATATATATATATATATATATATATATATATATATATATATATTATAATATATTATTATTAATATCAGGAAATCAATATTAGAAAATTCATCAGAAAGATATATACGTGTGTAGAATAATTGTTCTATTAAAAATATATATAAAAATATATGTAAATATGTATAAGTATAAATTTATAATAATAATAATAATAAATATGACAGTTTAAAAGTTTTGAATTAAGTTTTAAAGCATCTTACGATCGTTTTGCAGAAGTGCTGTCCTAATGATGGAATCCTATATTGATAAACATTTATAGCCAATTCTTCTGCTCTTCAGAGATATAAACTTTGAATTTTGTATAATTTATCGAATGGTAGTCTTTTAAAAAATATGAATATGATAAAAAGGTGTATGTATGTATGCGTGTGTGTGTGTGTGTGTGTGTGTGTGTGTGTGTGTCTTTGTGTCTGTGTTTGTCCCACACCACCACTTAACAACCGATGTTGGTATGTTTTCGTCTCTGTAACCTAGTGGTCTGGCAAAAGAGACTGACGGGCTGACTAGGCTTAAAAGAAAACAACTCCTGGTTTCGATTTGTTCGACTAAAACACTTAATGATGGTGCCCCAGCATGGCCGCGATCAACTGACCGGAACAAATAAATGATAAAAGAGATATATGTATGCATTTTACTTTAGTATACAAAAGTCTGCACTTCAGGCGTTTTTACACTTTAATATAAAGTGTTGTGCTTCAATTTCGTGCGCGCGTGTGTGTGTGTGTGTTGCTGCGCGTACGTACATACGTTTATGCATTCCATTTGTATGTGCCTCTGTGTGTTTATGCATTCCATTTGTGTGTACCTGTGTCGGGCCCGTGAGGAGTCTCTAGAACGTTTTGCTATATGTATTCGAAGGTTTCTATCTCTCTCTCTCTCCCTCTCTCTTTAACTATTTGAAGTCTTCTTGTCAGGAGGAAGTTAGTTTCTAACATACGGTACAAAGTTTCATCATTGAATGTTGGTTACAATATCACATGTTGACCTTCAGAAAGGTCTCACATATTTTTACTATTCCGCTTACACATTGTATTCGTAATGTGTATGTTATATAGTCGGTATCCTTTTCTGAAAACTTTGTCCTATCCACATTGTCATTTTGGCATTTACTCTCAAAACCAAGTTCAATTATTATTGGCATAAATCTGAATTTATAATCTGGATACAAAAGTTTGAAGTTTTGAAGCAGTTGTCCATAGCTCTCTTCTGTCTCTTTGATTTTTGAAGAGATATTCACGTCTACTGAGCAGCTGACCTCTATGACAGTACATACTTTTTTTCCTATCTATCCTAGATAGCTATATCCAGTCTTTTATGTACGTACGTATGTATGTATGTTTATTTAATTTATTTTTTATTTTTTATATGTTTTTATTCGGAAGTCTTGCGGCGATGGGAATGAAACGAAGCATGCTGAGCTGACGGGTTGGAAGCATATAGTCACCGACCTGCACGTAGGCTACCTAAGTTAGATATAAAGCCGTCTCCTTGTCGCCCAAGACCATCAATGGGATTCGGTTGCTGCATGGGTGTCTGAGCAGTTCCATTTGGGGATGGCACTGCTCACCCGGAGGCTGGGAAGGTTCTAGAAAAGGTGAACCAAAGATTGCTTGTCTTTCTCTATTTGGTCAGTTGAGCGCGACTGGCGGATATCCAACCTGCGCTCGAAAAGCAAAGAAAATACTTATAAAATCTGGTTGGAACTTGAATATTTTGTGTTGGAATGTGCACACTCTGTGGGATAAGAGTGACTGTGGGCCTGAAAGACGCACTGCACTTATTGCTCGTGGGCTGAACTGTTTTAACATTGATATATCTGCACTTTCAGAGACTCGTGTAGAAGGTGATGGTCAGCTTGAGGAAGTAGGAGGTGGATACACCATTTTTTTTTTTTTTTTTTGGAAGGGGAAACCGAAGGAGGAGCACAGAGAGGCTGGTGTTGGTTTTGCAGTTCGATCTGAAATCCTTAAGAAGTTGGAGGAGCTCCCTGTTCCTATAAACCGTTGGTTTCCAAACTGGCGATTTTAAGGCGAAGGGGTCACCATTTTTCAGAGTTCTAATGTTCAAAACCCAAGGTTTTCCAGTTTTAGCTAAAACTGGAACCATTGAACATACACGCACTACACAGAACCCCTAATTTACGTGTTAAAGAAAAAACCTTACAAATAGAATGCATTTGAAGCGACGCGCGTAGGTCATACGCACACACGTACTTGAATGTAGGCGTCTCTCTGCAGATTTATCGATTGGTGCGGGGGTATGGGCTCAAAAAGTCTAAACAGGATTGAAAATTAGCGGTGTAACAGCCCAGAATATACCCCTGCCCAGGCTATACTTGGGGCTAGTCTGGACTAACTCAGACTATATCCCATCCAGTTAACCAGGCCAGAATTTACTCCTGTCTAGACTGTACCCCATGCTTGCAGACAAATAACACAGATGTACCTCACTTATAAAAGTTGCCTCAGAACATACAAAAAATTTGATACATTATTTACATTTGACGGATATTTGTCCTCATCTTGTTTGTTGTTAACGCAACATTTCGGCTGATATACCCTCCAGCCTTCATCAGGTGTCTTGAGGAAATTTCGAACCTGGATTCTCATTTCTAAGGTATTTATAGATGTTATTATTATTTTCTGTTTGACTTTTGTTTTGCATTTGTACAAGTTGGATCCAAGTCTCACCCAGAGACCTCAAGAGACAACAAGTTAGAAGTTCATGTAGGTGTTATGCCTAGGGTACCATATATTTGGATTTGTACAGTTTTGTTCAAGTGAATGTTTAAGAAACCATAAGAAAATTATGTGTTTGCTTTAAAATTTGAGATCACATAGACAGTATTTTACGTAGGATATGGGCAGTTCCCATGAACTTCAGCCATTTTGGGGTTTCCTGGTATCTGAGCTAGGTAGTAATCAGCCCGTTTCGCTGTCATTCCCAGGGCACCTATGACAATATTATTATTATTATTATTATTATTATTATTATTATTCAGGTCACTACCTGGAATCGAACTCGGAATCTTAGGTAGTGACCTGAATAATAATAAGAAGAAGAAGAAGAAGAAGAAGAAGAAGAAGAAGAAGAAGAAGAAGAAGAAGAAGAGAACCCAGGTTCGAAATTTCCCCAACACACCTGATGAAGGCTGGAGGGTATATCAGCTGAAATGTTGTGTTAACAACAAACAAGATGAGGTCAAATATCCGTCAAATGTAAATAATGTACATAATTCCTCATCTCTTAAATATAGAACTGTATAAAATTTGATATCACTCGATGAAGAATTAAAAGTTACATGTAAATCTCGATTTAAACATAGCAATTTAAAATTATCAAATGCAAATATTCAATGTACCAATATAAACCCAACACGAATGGCAAACATTTGTGCGAGTCTAGTCTATGACTCATAGTACAGGTGCACTGCGCAAGTCATTAATTTTTTCCCCAATCTACCTATCCAATGGGTTTATATTGATACATTGAATATTTGCATTTGATAATTCTAAATTGCTATGTTTGAATCGAAATTTACACGTAACTTTTAATTCTTCATCGATTGAAATCAAATTTTGTATATGTTCTGAGGCAACTTTTATAAGTGAGGAACATCTGTGTTATTTTTCCGCAAGCAGGGGTATAGTTTGGACAGGGATATATACCCTGGGCTGGCTGCCTGAAGGTGGTATAGCCCCGGGTATAGTCTGCGCAGGGATATATTCTGACTTGTTACAGCGGTCGTAACGCCGGCTCATTGATGACAGTCCGCAAGAGTGGTTTATGAAGAGGCTGCGATTTGTTTTCGCCATCACACATTTACGAATGCCTATATTTTCGACAGACCTATCATCATAAGATTTTACTTTTTGTGTTTGTATTAAGCCTCAATAAGTAGGGACCTAATCAGCCAATAAGTAGGGACCTAATTAGCCAATAAAAAGACAAGCTCGTAGCGCTGTCAGAATTAAGATGTTCATTCTGTATAAAGTAGCGAGCGGTTGGACGTTTTTTAAGTAGCTACAATGCGTTACAATGGTAAGAAACTTGACCTAAGTTCAACTGAATGACTAAAATGACGATATTGGAGTAAAACAAAATCAACCAATTTTGATGTAACTTCTACATGAATAAGGACTCACCGTGCTTTGAAAAATATCCTATATATTTATGTGTGTGTGTGTGTGAATATATATATATGTATATATATATATATATATATGTGTGTGTGTGTGTGTGTGTGTGTATGAATATATATATATATATATTCATACACACACACATAAATATATCGGATATTTTTCAAAGCACATAGACCCTTTACAAACGTCATGTAAAGGTCCTTGAACGCTTGCATCAGAGATGTCTGAGACACATTCTGAATGTTGGCTGGGCCATAAAATCTCCAAATTCACAGGTTCTGAGGAAAGCCGATATCCTGAGTATTGAGGTGATGGTGCACAAGCACCGGTTATGTTAGACTGGACACCTTGTTAGAATGAATGATAGCAGGATCCCTATCAGATGCTATATGGGACATTTGTTAGTGGAAAGCGACCCCGGCAGAAGCTAAGACTGGATTTAAGGACTGTGTAAAGTCCTCATCAAAGGCCTGTGAAATGCGGGAGGCTGAATGGGAGAGAAATGCTTGTCATCGCCACGGATGGAGGAAACAGATAAAGGAGGCAATCGATACCTTTGAAAGAGCACATATTCTTCATGAAGAATTTAAGCGTGCTGCTCGAAAACGCACTGCTAGTGTAATGAATAGGGAAGGCTTGGTCTGCAATGTTTGCAGTCGTGTATGTTTGTCAAGAGCAGGGCTCATTAGCCACCAACGGAGCCGCAAATGTAAAGAATAAGGTAGTCTTGAGCGCAGAATTTGGTTTTCCTCGGTCACGAGTGGACGGCCATCGTGTATGTATGTATGTATGTATGTATGTATGTACGTATGTGTGTATGTATGTATGTATGCATGCATACATGCATATACGCATGTATGTATGTGTGTGTACGTGTATGTATATATATGTATACATACATGTACATACATACATACTTACATGTACATACATACATGCAGTTGTTTTCCCACTGACTGTTGGCAACACCTATCTGCGCACATTGTTAAAATAAATGGGATCTGCGCAAACGCCAACAAATGGCGGCCATTTTTGTGATTGGGCAATATTTTCACCGTCTCAGATTATTGGGAAAGTATAATAAAAATGATAATTGGGTCAGAACAAACATTTATTTAATTCAACAGTGACGGTTTAACAAAGAAACTATTCATAAAGGATTAAAGATTACCAATGGTAAACAAAATAATATGTAAGGACCCTGCGATCAGGAGAGGTGACGGGGAATGGCACCTTTAGTACATCGCACGGTCGATACTAATAAAAATATGAAAAGAGGATAAATGCTGTATAAGTGCCAGAAGGAAAAGAGAGACACAACCGGTAGAAGGTTTAAGAGAACTTGTGTGTCTGTGTGTGTGAGTGCGACATATAAACATAATAATAGACAGGCCATCATGTAAACAAAGTGTATGTGTATACAAACATGGATGTATGTGTGTGCGAGAAATACAGAGCATAGAAAAGAGTCTATAAGAATGTTAGAAGAAAGTCCAGACACAAGGATAGTAAATACCAGTTCGTAGTCAAGGTACACGGTGGTTGAGGTACTGTATCAAGAAGTTGAGGCCGCAATGCAGAGCCGGGAAGAGGCACATGTCGTGAGAAGTCGTGGCTTCAATGCTGTTGCCGGTTACTTGGTACAGGAATTCTCGCAGGTTGTATTCGCTATTAACCATGGTAAAGTAATTCACAAACAGTGTGGAGATAGAACCTGTGCGAGCGTTGCTGGTGGCTGTGTACGTAGCAAAAAGTTGATGCTGACGCTAAGAAGCTGGAGGCGACGAAGATGAAGCTAGTCGTAAGCTGCTGGACGAAGTGTTGAAGAGTCTCCATGTGGTTGCTGTTGTGTCGTCGCCGGAACTGGCTGTGTGCTCTGTGGCCAGCGGCTAGATCTCAGAAAGTCTGGAGCCGGATTGACTGACTGTGACGGTGAAAAGCTGGCTTTTATAACATGCTGTCGGCTCAAACTGGGGTTTAGAAAAGACTGTCTCACGCGACCTTATCTGAAGTCTGCGATTGGTCGGGTTGCATCTTGGCGCGCAATAGAACAAGAGACAAATTGCGCCAATACCAACCAATATATATATATATATATATATATATATATATAAGGTTTTTAAACTTTTAAATTTTCATATTCAAAAGAGACAGAGACTTCAAATTCGATATATCGATTTATTCATATATATATATATATATATATATATATATATATATATATATATGGGAGAATATACAAAAAATAACAACAGACGAGGACAGGTGGTGTAAATAACAAAAGTATATATTAGTATGACGCTCGGGAATACGGAAAGTCTTTGACGTTTCGAGCTACGCTCTTCAACAGAAAGAATACGGAGACAAGGAGAAAAACACGGAGAAAAAAAATTGATTATATATATATATATATATATATATATATATATATATATATATATATATATATATTATATATATATATATATATATATATATATATATATATATATATATATATATATACGACGGGCTTCTTTCAGTTTCCGTCTACCAAATCTACTCCTAAGGCTTTGATCAGCCCGAGGTGATATTAGAAGACACTTGCCCAAGGTGCCACACAGTAGGACTGAACCTGGAACCATGTGATTCGGAAGCGAGCTTTTTACCACACGTAGTTCAGATGTAGTTTTGCATGCTAATCGCATTCTTTAATCTTTTTACATGTTTCAATCATTTGACTGCGGCCATGCTGGGGCACCACCTCCAAGGATTTAGTCGAACAACTCAATCCCAGTGCTTTTATCTTTTTTTCATTTTTTTTTTTAAGCCAAGTACTTATTCTATCAGCCTCTTTTGCCGAACTGCTTTATAACGGGGACGTAAAGAAACCATCATCAGTTGTCAAGCAGTGGTGGGAGACAAACACAAATACACTCACACACACACACATACACACACACACACACACACACACGCACACACACACTTTTAGATGTTTCAGTCCTTTGAATGTGGCCATGCCGGGGCACCACCTTGAGGAAGCTTTAGTCGATGAAGTGACCTCAGGACTTATTTTTTAAAGTCTAGTACTTATTCTATCAGTCTTTTTGCCGAACTGCTAAGTTACGGGACATAAACATACCAACACCAGTTGTCAAGTAGTAGGGGAACAAAGACACGCACTCATAGATACACGCAACACACATAGATATACACACACATATTTTTATATGTATGTATATATATATATCAATTAGAAAATGGAGGATAATATGCTGAACCCAACTACTTGCAGACAGTGTATTCCGTTGAATTCATTAATTTAATTCATAGCTAAAGTGACAAAAAAAAAAAAACACAAAGTACAGGTGTTTATGACAAACCATGTTATTTTGCCAACCGGGTTTACAAATAGAAGTACAAAGTACATAAGAAATTAGAGAATGAACAGAAGTTTAATCTTACAGCTGTTTCGGCCTAGATTTGGCATGCCCCATTCTATCCGAATAGTTCTTGCCGGAGTGATTATCTGATGAAATGCTGAAATGGGGTTACATGCACGAACCGCTAGGCCTCTTCAGAGATTCACATGGATAGATACTATCCCTTAGTGGGTTGAATCCTCAACCCCTAACTCTCTCGCATGATATATATATATATATATATATATATATATATATATGTAACGGTAAAGCTTTTATTTTTGTAACGATGCCTGTTATGGTGCAACGTCGGGATCACCAGTTTGTAACGGTTGGGTTAATTAGTAAACAATAATATGATAAACAGTAACTGATACACAGCAGGATGGATGTAATCTATTTGTAAAGATTGGTTCTTTGTTGATGGTCATTATGTAAAAATGAAAGATGAACAATGCATGAACTTTTAAGTAAATATTTATTTACCGTTACATTGAACATAGCTTGCCTTGATGGGCAGGTGATAAAATCCTAGAGCATGCCAAGAAAAGATAGATGTATATAAATGACAGGGTTTTGTTTTGTTTTTAGAAATTGCTAATAGAGAAGTTAAATTGTTTTTTTACCCATTTCTTTGTCAATCACTAAATTTCATTTGCAATTTTATTATTAAGAAAAGAGAAAGCGGCGAGCAGTATTTCGTCTGCCGCTACGTTCTGAGTTCAAATTCCGCTGAGGTCGACTTTGCCTTTCATACTTTCGGTGTCGATAAAATAAGTACCAGTGCTCAACTGGTACTTATTTCATCGACACCGAAAGAATGAAAGGTGAAGTCGGCCTCAGCCAAAATGAACTCAAAGTGTAAAGCTCTCTATAATAACAAAATTGTCACCGAACTAAGTACAGATAACAATCACTCACTCCATCTCCACAATCAAGTTAAAAATCAATTTTAATTTGGAATTGTCTCCCTTTCTTTTCTTGACCAGCAATATTCATTGACATCAAGAGTCGTTTATATAATTTTTGTTACGGATGAGATTTTCAGGCAAAACCAACATGTTTGTTGGCACGCTACATTAAATATAAAGGCCCCCGCCCTTCACACTTACACACACACATATTTCTGTGTCAACTGTACTTTGACTTACGCACGAACACACATTCGCAAACGTAGCTGACTCCAGTTACAGCTCTATTTACATTTATCTTTTATTTACCTTCTCATTCAACTCTTCTCTCTCTCTTTATCTCTCTCACACTCACCTTTTCTCTCTCTCAATATCCAATAACGTCTCTTCCTTGTATATTCTCTCACATTATTTCGTCTGAATACTTTTGTCTATTTACGTAATTATCTATATACGTATTAGATTTGGTGATGCAACAGGAAAAATAGGACTAAAAACATGCGTGTGTGTGCGTGTGTATTGTTCTGGGAAGGTATGATCAACAAAGATAGTACTCCATCTGGCGAGAGATAAATATTATTTAATAAACAAGGTTTATATTTTTATATACTCTGTTTATTAAATCATATAAATATATATATTACTTGTTTGTGTACTTAAATTACATACATCCGTAAACGTAGACGCATACATTCACATACACACACACACATACATACATACATAACGTGTAAATCTGTGTGCGTGTGCATATATATATATATATATACATACATATATATAGAGAGAGAGAGAAATATATATATATATATATATATATATATATATATATATATATATATATACATGGAGTAGGCATGACTGCATGGTAAGAAACTTGCTCCCCAATCACATGGTTCCGGGTTTAGTCCCGTTGCGTGACACCTTGTGCAAGGACAGACCTGGCCAACCCGAATTACCTTGCGGGTCACTTTAATCACAGAAAGTTTTTTGACGGCCGCTTGTATACTTTATGCACTAATAGTCGAATAATCAAATTACAGGATCAAGAATTTTTCATGCTTTTCGTTTGTTTAAAACTATAAAATTGTAGGTTATTGCTTTATTGCAACTTATAAATTTAAATTTTACGCAAACAAGTTTATTTTGAAATTAAATATAATACTTCAACAAAGTATCAAGCGGGCCGCAAGATAAGAAGTCTGCAGGCAGCGTGCGCCTCGCGGGCTTCAGGTTCGCCAGCACTGTGCAAAGAGTCTTCTACTTTAGCCTGGGACCGACCAAAGTTTTGTGGATGGATTTGGTAGAAACTGAAAGAAGCTCGTTGTGTGTATGTGTGTGTGTGTGTGTGTGTTCCCAATACCGTTTGACAACCGGTATTGGTGTGTTTACGTCTCTGTAGCTTAACGGTTCGGCAAAAGGACTCAGATAGAATGAATATCAGGCTTTAAAATAAAATAGCTTCTTCAAGGCGGTGCCCCAGCATGGCCGCGGTTCAACGACTGAAGCAGAAACGCTTAGTTTAGAATAGGGGCTGCTGATGAAGGAAATATTCTCTATGTGGCCTGTTTGTTTTCTGTGCTCTGTTTATGTTCTGTTTTTCATTTTGTCCACGTTTTTTTGTAACGTCCTGTATCCAGATATGCATCTATATATACATGTAGATGTAGGTATGTACATACGTGTACGTATATATGCATATACTCACATATTTGTATTATTATATACATACATACATACATACATACAGTTTTAGAAGTTGCTGGAACAAGTAATTGAGTAGACTGGCAGACTTACTTGGGAGAGTGAGATGCGCAGATTTGACAAACAACATTCGCAGATTCCACGTGTAGAAAATAATTTTATGCACACATGAAGTTATCATCTCTAGACCAACGTTAAAAATTGCGACCCTGAGCAAAACCAGCCCCACCAGGATTTGAACTTAAAAAATAAGACCCCGAAACAAATACCGCAAACCTGTTTTTCTGATGTTCTCCATGTCATGCTTCTAGGATAGGGCGATAAAATAAAGCGCCAGTCGAGTACTGGGGTCAAATCTGTCTACTAACATC
>NC_142955.1:5568251-5590751 GCF_046866305.1 Octopus bimaculoides
AGTGAAACATTATTCACTGCTTCTGATTATGTCGAATTTATAGAGTATGTGTTAAATGTCTATGACAAAAATTTTGAAAATGTTGCAGTTATTACCGGAGAAAATATTGAAGTGAATGAATCTGTAGCGAATTTGTGTAGAATAGCATTGATTGGATGTGCCTCTCATAAATTCAATCTAGCTGTTTCTGCTTATCTCGACAAGCAGGAAGTTCTGTTTGATGAAATTAACATGTTGGTAGGCAAGCTAAAATCATTAAAACTTGCAGGTAAACTTCGAGAAAAAACGCCTTTGCAACCTATACAAAAAAGAAAATAATAAAACCCGTTGGTCCAGTACTTATGACATGATTGAGAGATAAATCCAGCTCAAGCCGTTTTTAGACTCTTTTCTAGGCGATCCAAAGCTGGCTGATTGTAGACTCCATGCGATCATAACGATCTACAGACCCTAAAAGACAATATAGGAAAGTTACGCTCAGTAACAGTCGCCTTGCAAAGAACAGAAATAAATTTGGGAGATCCGCGAATTCTTTTTGACGAAATTCTCGCATTGTATCCTTACGAGGAGTTTTAAAAAATAGTTGCTTCCATCGACAGCCATTGTGCACATCCCAAATTTTGATAGTGGAGTTGTGGAGATTTTATAACATGCAGAAGCAGAGCTAACTGCGGATGAAGTGGCTGCTCTACAACAGCTGAAAGTGGTGACAGACACGTCACAACAGTCTGATTTACTTGTAGAAGATGATTTTGCTTCAGTTTGAAAAAGCACAAAAAAGGATAAAATTTCACATCAGCAATATCTGAACTGTAGATTTTCGCTACCAACGTCCATCTTGGAACGTTTCTTCAGCTCAACAGGTTACGCTTTCAATGATTTTCGATCACCAATGAATTTAGAAATGCAATTATTTCTAAAAGTCAATCGCGCTTTCTGCGATTGAAGATCTAATTTCAGAAATCTGCAATCGTTCATGACCTTTTGCTAAATTAGAACATTTTAATTGAGCAACTCGTTTGAGAAATTCTTTCAATTAAAGACTTTCAATTCATTTGTTTTTCAACTTCTATATAATCTAGAGTATATATGCTATTTGTTCCCTATTCTAAATTAATAAAACTGATCGTTGAACGTTTTCTGATAAAGTTTTTGAAACTATAAGACGTGCTCTTTATTGTCCTTTCATTTTGGCTCCAAAATATATGGTGGTTTTACGTTCGGCATAATTGATTGGCCTGTATCCCAATTAAAATTAATTGATTGCTTGGAAAATAATTGAGTGGAAAGGTTCCAATCAACTATTTGCAACCCGTGGCTGCGACACCGCCTTGAAGAATTTTTAGTCGGATGAATCAACCTCAGTACTTAATTCTTTTGTTTTTAACCTGGTACTTATTCTATCGATACCTTTTGCCGAACCGCTAAGTTACGGGGGCGCAAACACACCAACACCGTTTGTCAAGTGGTACTGGAGGACAAACACAGACACAAAGACACACACACACAGATATTGTTGGCACTCCGTCGCTTATGATGATGTGGGTTCCAGTTGATCCGATCAACGGAAGAGCCTGCTCGTGAAATTAACGTGCAAGTGGCTGAGCACTCCACAGACACGTGTACCCTTAACGTAGTTCTCGGGGATATTCAGCGTGACACAGTGTGACAAGGCTGACCCTTTGAATTACAGGCACAACAGAAACAGGAAGTAAGAGTGAGAGAAAGTTGTGGTGGAAGAGTACAGCAGGGTTCGCCACCATCCCCTGCCGGAGCCTCATGGAGCTTTAGGTGTTTTCGCTCAATAAACACTCACAACGCCCGGTCTGGGAATCGAAACCGCGATTCTATGTACGCGAGTCCGCTGCCCTAACCACTGGGCCATTGCGCCTCCACACACACACACACACACACAGATATACATACATACAAACACAGATATACATACATACATACAAACGCACGTGTGTGTGTGTTTGTGATTTTCATATACACGACAAGCTTAAAATGCAGTTTACTGCTTTTAAGAAGAAACGAAAGTCAATTGTCCTAAAAATAATACAAGTAAATTTCAACAGAAATCGGAAGTGACGACGGTGACTTCCTATAATTTCATATAAACAAGATGTGACATAACCAATGCATAGAACATATATATATATATATTTAATATAACATGAAAACTGTACATTTATTTAATATAAGATGAAAACAATCAAATTTCTAAGTGATGGTCGCTGTTGGGTATAGTAGCTGCTTCTTCTGAAATATTTCACGGCACTGTTTTCTGAGGTGCCAGTGGGTGTGACATAACGACGGAGTTTTTCATGTTCTTTCCATTAAATTTTTGGGTGTCACTGTCGTCATTTCCAGTTTATAACACAATTTACTTTCACCGTTTTTTTTTTACGACCGTAATCTGCACGGTTAACCCACGACAAAACACTCGACCTCTTGAGAGCCAACGAACATCCGTGCACATAATAAACTTTCAAAAACTTTGCTCTCACCTCTTCACAAATATGAGCAAATAGCTTATGTTTTAAGAGGTCTACTTTTACTATAATTGACCATTTGAACAACTTTTTCCAGAACTACTTTCAGTTTACTTCCAGCTCTTTTCACAATTAGTCAAGTAAAAAGCAATGAGTGCTAAGAATGTACTAGCTCATTCTTCTGTATCTGCCAAAGCAAAATAACTTCTTAATGAAGCAACAGGCGATGGGAGCAAGCCACATGTAAACTGTCTAACTAGTCCTACGCAATTTATCTACATAAGTAGCTAGAAAAACGGAGCTGTTTTAGATTTGAACTACACCACCCCTGCACTCTTGTGCAGATATAATTGCAGTCAAACATTTATCTTAATTTTTCTTTTTTATTTTTATTTTCAATCTCGACGGTTAACTATTGGTCCTTTTTAATAATTGAGAAACCCCTCAGGTGAAATCTGACTACGCCCTTGGTATCATTGCAAATTGTTTTCCTTTCTAAAATTTCAGACACCTCTTTTCTTTTTAAGCCCGGAACTTAGTCTATCGGTCCTTATTGAACCGCTAATTTTACGGGGACGTAAACACACCAACACCGGTTGTCAAGCGGGAGTGGGGGTCAAACATATACACACACACACACACAAGCGGGCAGCTATGTCGAGCTCCCTCCTTCATCAAAAGCCAATCCACATAAGAATGGACATTGAAAGGTTGATTATACTGGCGGTGCCAAAGCATGGCTACAGCCTTTGGGCAGAAAGGCATAAACGAATAACTAGATGCTCATACAGAGAGAGAGAGAGAGAGAGAGAGGGAGAGAGAAAGAGAGAGAGAGAGAGAGAGAGAGGGAGAGAGAAAGAGAGAGAGAGAGAGAGAGAGAGAGAGAGAGAGAGAGAGATTGCTTTCAAATTTTGGGACAAGGTCGGCAATTTCGAGGGAGTCAATTCAATCGATTCCAGTGCTCAGCAGGGACTTATTTTAACGACCCTGAAAGTATGAAGAGCAAAGTCGGCCTCGGCGGAATTTGAACTCTGAACGTAAATGCTGCTATGCATTTCGCCCGGCGTGTTACAGCTCGTCGCCTTTAGACATTTTGTATTGATTTCAAATTTTGGCACATGGCCAGCAATTTTGAGGGAGGGGCTAAGTCGATTAAATTAACCCCAGTGCTCAACTGCTACGTATCAAAACGACCCTGAAAAGAAGCAAGGCAAAGTCGAACCCGACGACATTTCAACAAAGATCGTAAAGATGGACGAATTACCGCTAAACAGAAACATCGTTGTAGCAAATATTCTGCTCAATACCACAAATTTGCTTGTCAGTTACTTGTCCATAACCACTTGAGCATGTCCCTTAGTGGCTGACAATATGTGCATCTCTACCAATGAGCAGGGATAGTATAGGAGCATCATAGCCATGTGTTGAAAGGGATTCTTTGAGGCTTGAATGTAAGAAAAGCAAAGTTTGAAGAATATATTACATATTTTTCATACTTTCTATGGGTAAGCAAATAGGAAATAGCAGTTGCTACCCAAAGACAAAAATCGTGTTACACTCTGTTACTGATAGGTCAAACGAAACAAAGGGAAAACGTCAGATAAAAACGTAAAAAAGAAGTCAGAAAAAATGTCTCTGAGAACAAGATTATATTAAATCAAGGAGTGGCAGTGTGGTAAGAAGCTTGCTTCCCAGCCACATGGTTCCGGGTTCCGTTCCACTGCATGGCACCTTGGGTAAATATCTTCTACTGTAGCTTCGGGCCGACCAAAGCCTTGTGAGTGGATTTTGTAGACGGAAACTGAAAGAAACCCGTCGAATATATATATATATATATATATATATATATATATATATATATATATATATATATGCGTGTGTGTGTGTGTATCTGAGTGTCAGTGTTTTGCCCCCTCCCCCACCATCGCTTGACAACTGATGTTGGTGTGTTTACGTCCTCGTAACTTTGTGGTTCGGCAAAACAGACCGATAGAATCAGTACTAGGCTTACAAAGAATAAGTCCGGGGGGCGATTTGTTCGACTAAAAGGCGGTGCTCCAGCATGGCCGAAGCCAAATGACTGAAACAAGTAAAAGAATAAAAGAGTAAGCATAAACAACTGATTTGACATTTTTCGTTTCCTTATTTTGTTAAATATGAGATTTTCTTTCTTTTTACAGAATGAGGCAATTTGGCTGAGTGGACGATCAAACTGCTTTGGCGATTGTACATTTTTAGTACTGAAGGCAAACACACACACACACACGCACACACCCGCATAAACACACACACACACACATACACACGCACGCACATACAAACATACATAAACACATACACACACATACATCACATACACAAACACAAACGTGCGCACACTAGCACGCACGCGCGTAAAAATTAACATACAGCTAGAATGAATGTGTTTGAGAGAGAGTGGACACGATGGACAATAAACAATTCCCCCCCTCCTTATACACGTAGGGGAATATGTTCATTCACATAAACAGAGAGAGAGAGATAGGGAGTGAGAGAGGGAGAGAGAGAGAGAGAGAGAGAGAGAGAGAGAGAGAGAGAGAGAGAGAAAACAAAGAGAGGGAAAGATTTGGAGTGAGGGAAAGAGAGAAAGAGAGATTCAGATTTATTAATTGACCACCATTGACACAAAACACTTTCTCTCTCTTAAAGAGAAATATACTGACACACATAAACAGAAAGAGAGGGGGGGGAGAGACAGAGAGATAGAAACAGAGACTGAGACAGAGAGCGAGAGAAAGAGAGTGGGAGAGAGATAGAGTGAAGGAGAGACAGGGAGATGAGACATAACAGTTTAAAAATTGAATACGATTGGCATAAATACTTTCCTTCTACTCAGACAAGAGAAATATGCTAACACACATAAACAGAGAGGAAAAGGGAGAAGGGGAGAGAAGGAGTGGGAGTGGGAGAGTGAGAGGGCGGAAACGTCTGATGTCAAATAAGTCAGCATCGAATCAACAACGCCAAAGTAGGTGGCGCCAAAACGGCTGCCCCAAAATGTCTCATATCCACTGTTTTTTAAATTTTTTTTATACATAGATGCACAAAATAGCAGAGTCAGTTTTTGCTCTTCCTTCTTTTGGAATCGATGAATAAAGAACTAGTTTAATACTCGGGTCGGTTCTTCTCTGGATGTGGAATCGTTAGCATTTCTAATTGTCAATCTTTTACTTCGTGTCTGTTGTCAGACCTGGAGAATGTTGGGTTTCTCCTGGGTTTAAATGCTCAGGATACGCCGAGATCCCCAACAGCTACTCTGCGATTCCACCAAGAGTTGAGGGCTGCAGTCGGTGGCCCAGTTTGCTGCGAGGAAAATTCAAGGGTGGGTAGAAAATTTTTTTTTAATAATTTAAGTCTCTAAAAACTCCATATTAATGTTTCAGTGTCTTGGAAAATGTGTGATTAATAAAATAAGTTAAACAAGTAGTTTTATATATTTTTCGAAGTTTTTAACTGAAACAGTTCTTAAAACTTTTCTTGCAAAACCCCTTCCCCAGTAAGCGTTTTTATTTGAACTCCAGTATAGCCCCTGTTTGCTTGTTTCCTTGATGCTCTTCCTTGATGGGGCTGAGGTCATCCCAGGTTAGTGTCCCAGAGACGTTATCATGTGTAGAGTCGACCAGGTCCACCAGAGCTTGCCATCGCTGGAGGTCCTACGCCAGCCTCCCTGCATCTTCTGAGGTGACGCCGAGCCTCTGGGGATCTTCTCCAATCACGTCCAGTCATCTGGAGTGGGGCCTGTTACGTCGAATGAGGGTAAAGAACTGGTCGGACGATCTAGCAGAAGATGGAGCACATGTCCGTACCAGCGCATAGCTATGGGGTGGGAAGCGGCGGGTTGATGCAGTATGGTGCAAAATCAAAATGACTGCGACCCGCTATTGTAGTCAACCGGCTTCAGCTAATTTGTAATACAAACCAAAATATCAAATCCATGCATTAAACACCTACATCGGTGGTTCTGAACCGGGGCCCATATGGGCCCTTGAGGGTCAATATAAGATGTTGTTAAAATTTATCTGCAATAAATTGGTTATCTTTCTAGAATACACAAAATATTTTAATAATTATTTTTATACAATTCCTAAACCTATTTACTAATAAAAATATCATAGGATTTTTAAACATCGAATTGCTATGAGGGTCCATCTCAATAAAATAGGAATCAAAGGGGTCCCAGGCAAAAATTGAATGAGAAATACTGATCTCCATTAAACAAGCCAAAACAAGGAGCTAAAACAGTTTTAAGGTACATTTCTTAGTTTATGACAGGCCCCGCGAATGCTCTAAGATGCATCGTCAGTAACGCCCCTGAAGTCTCCGGGCTTTAGGGGCTTTCAACATCATTCACCGACAACAATGCTTCTTCTTTTTTAAAGTAAGGATCCCCCAACCACTGGGCTATGGATCACTACTGGAATGCACATCATTTTCGTCCTGGGCAGTACAGAAATAATAAAGTTTTGAATTTTACTTCTATAGGTGCAGGAGTGGCTGTGTGGTAAGTAGCTTGCTTACCAGCCACATGGTTCCGGGTTCAGTCCCATTCAGGCCTGTATGGTCTGGCTAAGTCAAAATGATTTTCTTTTGTATCCTTCCTTTCCACTTGGAGTGTTTAAATGTAGTTACAAAAATATGTGCTTCTGTTGAAATGAAATTTCAGTAAATTTCTATATCTTTGTGCAGCTGAGGATTGCTCGGCATTTTACATTTAATGTAATGTTCACATTGCTTAAATAAATGGAGTCGCATGAAATACTCGTACTGCATTAACTTTGGATATCCTTGTTGCTTATTTTGATTTTAATCACCTTATTTTTGAATTGTATGGATAATACCATACTTAATTCTGGTGCCTAAACTTAAGTACCATTTTCACTTTGAATCTAAATTTATATATATATATATATATATATAAGGTTGAGGAGGGTATTGGATTTAACCAAACCCAGGAGGATACAGGTAATACTGAGTAAGTGCTGTATACCGATTAGTTTACCCCAGTCGTTGTATGAACAGGATTGGGTATTATAAGCCGTGTATTAGCGTGTGTATATGTAAATATATAAAAACAAAAAGATAAAGAGAGCAAAGGTAAGGTTGAAGAATTTTATGGATAGAGTCTTACAGCTGTTTCTGGGAAGATCCAGTACTTCCCTTCATCGGAGACAGAAAAAATAAAGTAATCTATTATTATATCCATAGGCAGATATTTTTAGTATGAAGTGGTAAAGAGTGTGATGTGCTGAAAAAAGAGAGAACAGTACTTGAAGTGTAGTTTCATACCACACCTAAATTTGAATCTATTATAGCAGCTTCTAACAAACATAAACTCTCGCTCTATTACCAAAACCTAAGCAACCATAACTACGCTAGCGCCAGCACCCGACCCACACATACACCCAACACGGACATTAATATACGTTCTTCTAACACTAACGCTCGTACACTAGAACAAAACCACAATGGATCCCAACCCATTAATATTCTAGATAATAACAATACCAATAATAACATTGATAGGACAAATAGCCATAACAATAATTCCATTGATCTAGATTCTTACACATCCCCTAGTAACATATCCTCCAATAATAACTCACCCACCAGCATACGCAACCCTCTAACCTCCTACACTTGTAACTGTCGCTCCGGGACTATCTGTCCGCTTCAAACACATTGCGTAAGATACAATGTAATATATAAATGCACCGTGAGAAATCTATTACATAACTCTACTGCTACATACATAGGTGCAACTAAAAACTTCAAACATCGCTACGCAGCCCATTTGCACTCTTTTAGATACGACAAACACAGTAAATCTACAACATTAGCCAATCATATTCATCACCTCAAAAACAAAAATACCCAATACACCTTAAAATGGTCCATCTTAGACTCTGGAACTCCATACCAGGGCCAGCGCTCCAATTGCAAGCTTTGCCTAACGGAGGCGTTCCATATTTTAAAATACAATTCTCCCACTCTACTTAATCGATATAACGAAGCGTTTAGCAACTGCAACCACCGCTCTTTCCACACATTCAGGTTCTATCACAAGCAAAATTGCACAAATTATCACGCAACATAATAACACAACCCCCCCCCCCCCACACACACACACAGGCAACCTATTCAACCTGGCAAAAACATCCATCTTTCACCATCTTTTGAATAGGATTATTTCCTTTTGATCATCTCACCACACATATACCACCAAATCTATTTCTCCTATTCTCAATTTCACAAGAACACCACCTACACAAACAGACTACGTCACCTCTTTCAATCCCTTTCCACCGTCTATAAATAGGCTTGGCAGCATCCTAAAATATGATACTACTAACTACCTTTCCCACCCATCCCTTTCCTTTATCTCTGTCCTTGGTTTATCACTCATACCCTCACCACCTATATACTACACACACGCATTCCTTCCTACTCACTAGACCTTTTAACCTCATCCCCCTATTCCTCCTTCACTCTATATGCTCATCCCCTCTACCCTGTTAAGACCAACTGACCATAAATGTATCGCTAGCATCCTCCGCCTCTATATCTCCTCTATCCCCTTTCACATTCTGTCTTCTTGACTTGACCTAATTACCGCTCACTTTTCACTTGACTTGGACATTCTTCAAGTAAACAAGCAAAAATCCATCGCCATATGGAATATATGTACCTCTGCTATCTATGCTATATCAACTTTCGTTCCAACATAAATTTCCAGATTATTCACACAAGGATTACTTTGCACGGATTTCTACACGGATATTTACCACTGGAATGAAACTACACTTCAAGTACTTTTCTCTCTTTTTTCAGCACATCACACTCTTTACCACTTCATACTAATAATATCCGCCTATGGATATAATAATAGATTACTTTATTTTTTCTGTCTCCGATGAAGGGAAGTACTAGATCTTCCCAGAAACAGCTGTAAGACTCTATCCATAAAATTCTTCAACCTTGCCTTTACTCTCTTTATCTTTTTGTTTTTATATATTTACATATATATATATATAGTGTAGTATATTGCCACTTAAGTGTGGCTGACCCCTAGGGGTGGATGTTACTGTTGCTTTTAGCCCCAGGAGGACATCTCCTCCAGCTGGCTTATCGACACACGACTGTGTCCTGTTTGCCAAGGGAGTTATCCCTCTCACCTCGACCAGCAGCACGAACGTATCCGGATTTCAGGGTTATTTCCCTTCGTCGGCGTTCGACAGCTGATGACCTTGGTGAGAGAGACAAAAACCTGGCAAACCTTATATCTTCTTTTCCAGTGAGATTCTTCACTGATATTGAAAAGGTGAAAACAAGCAATGTTAATTCTCTAAATGAAGTATTAACAGTAACTGCACGATAAAGTGTAGTATATTGCCACTTAAGTGTGGCTGACCCCTAGGGGTGGATGTTACTGTTGCTTTTAGCCCCAGGAGGACATCTCCTCCAGCTGGCTTATCGACACACGGCTGTGTCCTGTTTGCCAAGGGGTCAGCCACACTTAAGTGGCAATATACTACACTTTATCGTGCAGTTACTGTTAATACTTCATTTAGAGAATTAACATTGCTTGTTTTCACCTTTTCAATATCAGTGAAGAATCTCACTGGAAAAGAAGATATAAGGTTTGCCAGGTTTTTGTCTCTCTCACCAAGGTCATCAGCTGTCGAACGCCGACGAAGGGAAATAACCCTGAAATCCGGATACGTTCGTGCTGCTGGTCGAGGTGAGAGGGATAACTCCCTTGGCAAACAGGACACAGTCGTGTGTCGATAAGCCAGCTGGAGGAGATGTCCTCCTGGGGCTAAAAGCAACAGTAACATCCACCCCTAGGGGTCAGCCACACTTAAGTGGCAATATACTACACTTTATCGTGCAGTTACTGTTAATACTTCATTTAGAGAATTAACATTGCTTATATATATATATATATATATATATATATATATATATATATATATAAAGTGTAGTATATTGCCACTTAAGTGTGGCTGACCCCTAGGGGTGGATGTTACTGTTGCTTTTAGCCCCAGGAGGACATCTCCTCCAGCTGGCTTATCGACACACGACTGTGTCCTGTTTGCCAAGGGAGTTATCCCTCTCACCACGACCAGCAGCACGAACGTATCCGGATTTCAGGGTTATTTCCCTTCTTCGGCGTTCGACAGCTGATGACCTTGGTGAGAGAGAAAAACCTGGCAAAATCTTATATCTTCTTTTCCAGTGACATTCTTCACTGATATTGAAAAGGTGAAAACAAGCAATGTTAATTCTCTAAATGAAGTATTAACAGTAACTGCACGATAAAGTGTAGTATATTGCCACTTAAGTGTGGCTGACCCCTAGGGGTGGATGTTACTGTTGCTTTTAGCCCCAGGAGGACATCTCCTCCAGCTGGCTTATCGACACACGACTGTGTCCTGTTTGCCAAGGGAGTTATCCCTCTCACCACGACCAGCAGCACGAACGTATCCGGATTTCAGGGTTATTTCCCTTCTTCGGCGTTCGACAGCTGATGACCTTGGTGAGAGAGAAAAACCTGGCAAAATCTTATATCTTCTTTTCCAGTGACATTCTTCACTGATATTGAAAAGGTGAAAACAAGCAATGTTAATTCTCTAAATGAAGTATTAACAGTAACTGCACGATAAAGTGTAGTATATTGCCACTTAAGTGTGGCTGACCCCTAGGGGTGGATGTTACTGTTGCTTTTAGCCCCAGGAGGACATCTCCTCCAGCTGGCTTATCGACACACGACTGTGTCCTGTTTGCCAAGGGAGTTATCCCTCTCACCACGACCAGCAGCACGAACGTATCCGGATTTCAGGGTTATTTCCCTTCTTCGGCGTTCGACAGCTGATGACCTTGGTGAGAGAGAAAAACCTGGCAAAATCTTATATCTTCTTTTCCAGTGACATTCTTCACTGATATTGAAAAGGTGAAAACAAGCAATGTTAATTCTCTAAATGAAGTATTAACAGTAACTGCACGATAAAGTGTAGTATATTGCCACTTAAGTGTGGCTGACCCCTAGGGGTGGATGTTACTGTTGCTTTTAGCCCCAGGAGGACATCTCCTCCAGCTGGCTTATCGACACACGACTGTGTCCTGTTTGCCAAGGGAGTTATCCCTCTCACCACGACCAGCAGCACGAACGTATCCGGATTTCAGGGTTATTTCCCTTCTTCGGCGTTCGACAGCTGATGACCTTGGTGAGAGAGAAAAACCTGGCAAAATCTTATATCTTCTTTTCCAGTGACATTCTTCACTGATATTGAAAAGGTGAAAACAAGCAATGTTAATTCTCTAAATGAAGTATTAACAGTAACTGCACGATAAAGTGTAGTATATTGCCACTTAAGTGTGGCTGACCCCTAGGGGTGGATGTTACTGTTGCTTTTAGCCCCAGGAGGACATCTCCTCCAGCTGGCTTATCGACACACGACTGTGTCCTGTTTGCCAAGGGAGTTATCCCTCTCACCACGACCAGCAGCACGAACGTATCCGGATTTCAGGGTTATTTCCCTTCTTCGGCGTTCGACAGCTGATGACCTTGGTGAGAGAGAAAAACCTGGCAAAATCTTATATCTTCTTTTCCAGTGACATTCTTCACTGATATTGAAAAGGTGAAAACAAGCAATGTTAATTCTCTAAATGAAGTATTAACAGTAACTGCACGATAAAGTGTAGTATATTGCCACTTAAGTGTGGCTGACCCCTAGGGGTGGATGTTACTGTTGCTTTTAGCCCCAGGAGGACATCTCCTCCAGCTGGCTTATCGACACACGACTGTGTCCTGTTTGCCAAGGGAGTTATCCCTCTCACCACGACCAGCAGCACGAACGTATCCGGATTTCAGGGTTATTTCCCTTCTTCGGCGTTCGACAGCTGATGACCTTATATATATTTGTCAAGTAACAAGTCCTAAGATATGTGTGTATGTGTTCATGCTTGTGTATGCATGCATGAATAATTCAATTAATTCATTAGTTCCAATTTTATTTCTCAAAGCATCAAGTAATACATTTTTCCTTTTTGTAATTATATTAGTTGTTGTTAAGTTTTATGTTTTATGTATTTGATTGAACCGTTCCAGTCATGGTCATGCCATCTTATCAGTCAATGTATTCAAGGCTACATTATAACATGTATCTTGCTCTTTTTTCTATCAGATGGTAAGATATTGCTTAAGGGAAATTTGGCTGCTATCTCTAGCACTTTCTTGGCTCATATTAGGTTAGGTCTGTCACAAACCCAGGGACTCATAAGGTCAGGGCTTAAGCAGGTTTCCATGATGCTTAAGTGACAAAGATCACAATGCTCACCTTCCCCACTCTCCTATACAGGATGCTAGTATATATATATATATAAGACACTCGCCCAAGGTGCCATGCAGTGGGACTGAACCTGGAGCCATGTGGTTGGGAAGCAAGCTTCATACAACACAGCCACGCTTGTGCGCAATGAGCAAAAGAGGAAGATCCATGCTCGATAACTAAACGTAGCAGAAGTAGCAGCTAAATCTCCCTCAAATCCCTCACTTATTATTATGTTAGTAAATGATGCGTAATTTAAAGCGGAGCCTGGGTTTGCAAGTAGGAAAAAGACAGGTTGGTCCCTACAGGACTGGCCGTGGGCTGAACAATAACAACTGAAGACTAAAAACTAAGAACTATTGCTAGTGTGTTTTGTCGCTGATTAACCCCGGGTCAGTTCTGGCCCAGCAGACATATGATCAGAGGCGTTCCAGCTATGACCATCCTTTCTACTCATCTTCAATGTTATCTTTCAATTTTAAACGACAGGGTTGATTCTTGAGCCGAGAGATATTTGGCTGCTACGTTTAGCAGAATCGAGCGACCACGCAGGGCCTGTGCTCGTTGTTGCTTTAATTCTGGGTTCATTCTAATCAAACAGACTTATGGGTGTTCCAAACATGACCATCCTGCCATTCAAAACGAAAATATTTATTCAAGATTCATCCTTCAATTTTTTATGAGTCAGGTGTGGATTGAGGAACTTTTCGTTGCTATTTTTAGCAGATCGGGTAATGACGTAGAGGTTGTTGTCGTTTTTGTTTAACCTCAGGTTAGTTCTAATCAAACTTGAGATCAGAGGTGTTCCAACCACGACCATCATGCCAATTTTTAATTCTAAATTCATCATCCTTCAATTATTAAGGTGTGTCGGGTGTGGATTGCGGGTCATTTGGCTACTGTTTCTAGCAGGTCAAGCTAGGACGTAGTAGTCTTTCTCGAAGGTTTGTGTTGTCGGCGTCGTTCTAACTGTTGTTGCTGTTGTTGTAGTTTCCTGGCCATTGACTGACTGGAGAGACAAGGACGCATTCTGATTGGCTGTCAGTAAGTGTGTTATCACGTGCAGATGTTTACATCCACAAGATGTTGATGTCATGTTTAGCACAGCCATGAACTACTGTTGCTGTTGTTGTTGATGTTACTGTGATCGTGGTGGTGTTAGTGGTGGCAATGGTGATGATGATGGTAGTGGTGATGGCGGCGGAGGTATTGTTTTCGTTGCTGGTGTCAGTAGTTATAGTGGTGAGGCTCTTTATGTCGGTGATGTGAGGATATTGGCAGCGATGAGGAAGATGGTAGAAGTAGTGACGGTGGTGGCTTTCTTGATGCCATTGTTGCGGAAATTGAATTTATTTTATTTTTTTATCACCTTATGTTATCCGATATCTGTGTTAGAGAAAGGGCGCGTCTGTGTGTACCAAGCTGTGTGTGTCTTCGTGCGTATATATATTTGTGTGAATGTATGCGTGTTGATTTCCGTATGCATATCTGTCGCGCGTTTCAGTTTGTATGTGTGTGTGTGTGTGTTTGTGTGTGTGTGTCTGTGTGTGTCTGTGTGTGTGTATGTGTGCATGCGAAAGAGTATATGTGTCTGTGCGTGTGTGTGTGTGTATATATATCTACTACGTGTAGTTGTGTTTGTGCATGCATGAGTGTGTCTGTGCGTGTATGTGTATCTATGTCTATACGCGCGTGCGCATGTATGAGAGAGAGAGAGAGAGACAGAGAGAAAGAAAGAGAGACAGAGAAGCAGAAAGAATATTTGTATTTGCGCGTTTATATGTACCAAGTTGCGCATAGATAGACAACTGATAGAAAGGTGTCTTCGAAATAAAGGAAAGGTTATGGAATTGAATAATGATTGAAAAAGGGATAGACAGACAGACAGACAGACAAGATTAAAAGGTTTTCAATCATTTTAAAACTGGTCTGCTTTGTCACGGCGAAGAAAGCAAAATAATGTGAGCTCTGACTTTCTACTGTTATCATTGTCTTCTCATTAGTAAAATTTTCACTATTTAGGAAAGAGGGGCTGGCGGGCCCGTCTTTGCAGCATTGTAGAATCCTGAGCAAATCGTGACACACCACAAACACCTGCACTCATCACCGATCAGGGAGGGTCCTAGCTGTGGTATTTAACAGGGAGTCCGTTAATATTTAGAAAACAATATCAACTTAAACAAAGCTTAATTCTATAAGTGATAGATATAATTTGTGCGTGTGTGTATGTGTCTGTGGAAAGAATGGTCAAACTACAGATTAGAAGTTGCCCAGTGTGTCCATGCCCTAAGACAGCATTTAGGGCCGTGATGCTCAACCGTTTTTCATCTATGGATCCCTTTGATTCCCATTGTAATCAGGTGAACCTTCATACCTATCCAAAGTTGAAAAAATCGTATCATTTTTACAATCGAATATTGTTAGGAGATGCAGTCCTATAAAAAATTGTTAGAATATTTTGTGTATAACCAATTTATTGTACATAATATTTAACAAGAAAATCTTATAGGAACCTCCAAAAGCCATATGGACCCTGGTTCCGCTTGTTTAGGGGCTTGGATTTGACATTTTGAGACCCACCGCATTAGGGTTCGTAAGGACGAGGTTGAAAAGTATTGGGGTAGTTTAGATATGATAAGCAGTACCCTACCGTGGGTTAAGGACGAGAACGTCATTCCTTTGCTTACCATCGCTCCCTACTCTAACCATTTCGATCACAGGTGTAAAAGTAGTTAGGCGTCTGTTGTGTGTGTGTGCAGGATCCATTAGCTGCATTATAGACCCCCGGGCAAATCGATGTACCAATAATATTTATTTATTGACAGCAAGCCGCGTCATACATAAAATCAGAATTGGGCCCCTGGACCCGTGAACCACCGGGCAACTGCCTAGTGTACCTTTGCATCATTATGGCATTATGTGTGTGTGTGTGGGGGGGGGGGGGGGGTACGTTTGGGTGCATCAGGTTTTGTTTATGTATAAAAGAGAGGGGGAGAGAAGAGAGAGAAAAAACAAAGTGTATATGTACGAGTCCGTTTCTATGTAATAAGTTGTGCGTGTGTGTGTGTGTGCGAGAGAGAGAGAGAGAGAGAGAGTTTGAAAGAGAGAAAGAATGAGAGACAGAGAGCAAGAAAGAAAGAAAGGAAAAAGAAAGTGACAGCGACTGACAGACAGACAGACAGCACACGTGTATGGCCAACGTTTGTATGTACCGAGTTATATGTGCGATAGATGAAACATTTGTGTAGCAACTGTGTATACGACTGATAGATAGATAGATAGATAAGTGGACGGAGGGAGGATGAGACAGCGCATATATATATAGGTGCGTTTGTATGTGTGTGTGTGTGTGTGTGTATGATTATATAATTTAGTTGACCAATCAAACGCGTTTGTGCACACGCACCTATGTATTTATTTGATTTGTGTCTGCCAGTCAGTGTTTTTGCGTGCGTATATGTATTATTGGCATACACATTGCTGTTAATATATAAACAAATGCACATCCCCTTCCATACAGGTTCTCTTCCAGACATTTAATCCTCTCTGAACTCACACAGACAAACATTCACGCACACACACTCATCACCGATTAGGTGGAGGGCTGCCAGCTATGGTATTTACCAAGGATGTATTTTGTGTGTGTGTTTGTATGTGTAACGCTGTGGTTCTCAACTGGAATCCATTTAAGATTTATTTAAAATTTATATGCATGATCAAAATGTTTGATTTGTAACCGTAATGTCGCGGGTTCGATCACACAGCGTAGCGTGTTGAGTAAAGGTTATTTTTTATAATCACAGGTGTGGCTGTGTGGTAAGAAGCTCGCTTCCCAACCACATGGTTCCGGATTCAGTCCCACTGCGTGGCACCTTGGGCAAGTGTCTTCTTCTTTAACTTCAAGCTGAGAAAAGACTTGTGAGTGGATTCGGGAGACTAAAACTGAAAGAACCCTTTATATATGTACACACACACACACACACACACACACACACACACACACACACACACATGTATGCGTCGAGCTGGCAGAAACGTTAGCACACCGGGCGAAATGCTTAGCGGTATTTCGTCTGCCGCTATGTTCTGAGTTCAAATTCCGCCGAGGTCGACTTTGCCTTTCATCCTTTCGGGGTCGATTAAATAAGTACCAGTTACGCACTGGGGTCGGTATAATCGACTTAATCCGTTTGTCTGTCCTTGTTTGTCCCCTCTGTGTGTAGCCCCTTGTGGGTAGTAAAGAAATAACACACATATGTATATGCGTATATTTCTTTTTTTCCTCTTTCACAATTTTTTTATGAATATCCGATCGAGTTATGCGGCACAGGCTCACTGTAGTTTCCTTGTAATATTCTTTTGTTAATACCTGTTTTTGTTTATGTTTTCCTTCATCTTTTGCACTGAGAAGAATATTAAATTAATTTAATTTAATTATTCTTATAATTAATTTAATTTCTCCATGTTTCTTACATGTTGGTATTATCATTCGAAACGATCGTATGCATGGATTAAAACTTTATAAAAACTTTTAACATCTTCTCTTCTCTATTTTTTAACTGTTAGTTGAGTTTATTATATAGGATTATATCCTATAAATGCTCATAACACACTTTTTACATTATATATATATATATATATATATATATATATATATATATATATATATATTATTTTATTTAAAAGAGTTCCAACTCTGTTTTTTATGTTTTATATATGGAATATGTCTTATTGAATATATGAAATACTGAGTGTTCAATATAAAGGATTAAATATATAAAAAAAAGGCGAATACGTATTTTCAATACCTTGTGGTATTTCATCATGGCCGGTATCTGACAGACTGTTGCCCAAGCACAAAATGTGTCTATGGACTCGATACTCATCTATATTGGGTATAATTTTAAACTGCATCTGGTAGTGAGCATGCTTTGTCGGAAACGTAGAGTGTTCGTTTTGGTGAGGTGAGGATTTTGTTTATTTATATATTTTTTTTTTTTTGAATTATACTATGCTGATGAACGAAAACTAGATTCATTCTAGTAATCGCGAAATTGGTCGATACATAGTTGAGTTATTTAAAAGAAAGTTGGTTTTCTTCTGTTGATTGCTTTCCTCGCATTCGGTACTAAATGTGTTTATTTGTGAAGTCCAGTGTGTGGCATTATTCTGTAGTAATGCCCCTTATATAAATATAAATGAATAATTATATTCTTGGGAATAGAAATTTCCCTTATGAATTTGTTTACACACTGGCTTCCTGATAAAATTCTTGTAAAAGATTTTTCTCCTTTTTGAATTTATATATATATATATATATATATATATATATATATATATATATATATACATATATTTATATACTCTTTTACTTGTTTCAGTTATTTGACTGTGGCCATGCTGGAGCACCGCCTTTAGTAGAACAAATTAGCCCCAGGACTTCTTAGCATACAGCTATACCTACGCCTAATGACACAGCCATGCCTGCGCCTATAGTCACACCTGCATATATATATATATATATATATATATATATATATATATATATATATATATATATGTGTGTGAGTAAAAATAAATACAAAAAAAGGGTTTTGTATGATCGTGTATAGAGGAATATATTATTTCATTTAAAAGAGTTCCAACTCTGTCTGTTTTTTATGTTTTATTTATATTCTTGTAAAATTGATGTGGGATATAGAATATGGAATATATAATATATAATATAAAAAAAGATAGATGGTACAATCTGTCTGTTACAGTCTGTCAGATACCGGCCATGATGAAATACCACAAGGTATAGAAAATACGTATTTGCCTTTATATATTTAATCCTTTATATTTAACACTCAATATTTCATATATTCAATAAGACATATTCCATGTATTCAATAAGACATTCAATACTTCATTTCATTGTACCATCCATTTTTATATTATATATTATATATTCCATATTCTATATCCCACATTAATTTTACAAGAATATAAATAAAACATAAAAAACAGACAGAGTTGGAACTCTTTTAAATAAAATAATATATTCCTCTATACACGATCATACAAAACCCTTTTATTGTATTTATTTTTACTCACATATATATATATATATATATATATATATATATATATATATCTGTGTGTATCTTTGTGTCTGTGTTTGTCTCCCCACCCCGCTATCCTTTGACGACCAATATTGGTGTGTTCACATCCCAGTAACCTAGCAGTTTGGCAAAAGAGACTGATAGAATAAATTCTAGGCTTACAAAGAATAAGTCCTGGGGTTGATTTCTCTGACTAAAAAACCCTTTAAGGCGGTGCTCCAGTATGGCTGCAGTCAGATGGCTGAAACAAATAAAACAATAAAAGAACAATATTTAATTATAAAAATACAGTAGGATTTTATTATATATACGTTGAATGGCTATGGGAGTCCAGTGGAGCAAAACAGAAATCAAAGGGCTTCATAAATAAAGAAAGGGTTGAGAATCATTGATGCAACAAGTTGTCTGAAAGCCATCTTAGCCAGCGTCCCTCATCAGCAGGGAAAGAAATGCAGTTGGGCTTCTACTTATATTGACAGCTTCACAGATGAGTCATGTTCATCCATGGAAGTGATGAGGGCCAATTAGTCATCTTCAAGGATGACTGATAACTGATGGTTTGTGACCATCTGTGATCCAGTGGCAAGAACAGGTCAAGACAACTGAGGATGGAGGCAGACACTGGGGGGGGGGGGGGGGGGGGGGCAAGATGTCTTACTTGCTTCATCTTGCCTTCTGTACTCCATAATGTGTTGCTGCAACCACTTTCCTCTTCGTTGAACTATGCATGTTCAATGAAGGGGTCCATGCATATCACTAAGGGGACAGCCTTTTCCTCCCCATCACTATTCAGTGGTGCACCCTCAGGTTTAGAAAATACCGTTTACAAAAATCCCCCCCCCCCAATACAAATTAGTGCCCACCCAGAATATTCTGAAGTCCACCACTCTGCAGAGTGCCAAAGTCTGGTGATGGGCCTGCAGGGCCGCTGGATCCAGTTTTTGCATGTATAGGTAGGAAAACCCTAATATGCTAATTAACCCATAACTGGAACCAAGACAGTTGCTACTACTCCAGGTCAAAGTAGATTTCGGAACAAAAGATGGTTCTACACACTTCAAAACTCTGGACTTCTCAAACAAGGGCCTCACTACTAGATGCAGTTTAAAATTATACCCAATATAGATGAGTATCAAGTCCCTAGACACATTTTGTGCTTGGGCAGCAGTCAAGTTTGCCCACACCTGAAGACAGCCCTGTGATGTCTATCACACATATCAGTAAAATCATTCTTTCACAATGAGTGAGCTTTGTGCTACATAATGATACTCTAATATTTCACAAGAAAGTAAGACAAAGAGCTGGCAGAATCATTACCACACCAGGCAAAATGCTTAAAGGCTTAGTGGCACTGCATTCATCTTGATGTTCTGAGTTCAAATTCCACTGTGATTGATTTTGCCTTTCATCCTTTTGGGGTTGATAAATTAAGTACCATTTGAACCCTGGGCTTGATGTAATTGACTAACCCCTTCCCACAAAATTGTTGACCTTGTGCCAAAATCGGAAACCCTTATTATTATTATTATTATTAAGACAGTTAAGGCAGTGAGCTAGCAGAATCATTAGCACACTGGGGACAATGCTTCACAGCATTTCATCCATCCTTACATTCCAAGTTCAAATTCCACTGAGGTCAACTTTGCCTTTCATCCTTTCAGGGTCTATGAAATAAGTACCAGTTACACACTTGGGTGAATGTAATCAACAACCCCCTCCTCACAAATTGCAGGCCTTGTGCCTATAATAGAAAGGATCATTATTTAGGCAGTTTGCTGGCAGTATCATAAACATGCTGAACAAAATGCCTAGCAGCATTTCATGTCTTTATGTTCTGAGTTCAAATCCTGCCAAGGTTGACTTTCCCTTCCTCTGATTGGGAATCGGTAAAATAAGTCCCAGTTGAATATTGGGGCTGATGTAATCAACTCTCCTCCTCCCAAAATATTGCTGGCCTTGTGCCAAAATTTGAAATCAACATAATCTTAGACCTTATCAATGGTTATCAATGCTTGTGAATACATGTGTACACATACCTACATGGAAACGGCTAGCTACCTCATGCAATGATAACACAATATATACATTCACACACACACACACACAAATACATACATATATGCATGTATGCACACAGACATACACACATACACACACACATACACACATATACACACATACGCTACTACATGTGTATATAGATGCATATGTGTATGGAAGTATGCATGACATTTCTGAAGTTCAAACAATGAGAAAAAGAAGGAAAACACACGCACACTTATATGCATGTGTGTGTGTATGTATGCATGTATGTATGTATGTGTGTGTGTGTATGTATGTATGCATGTATGCATGTATTTATTATGTATGTATGAGTGTATGTATGTATGTATGTGTGTGTATGTTTATATGTATGTATGTATGTGTATGTATATATGCATGTATGTATGTATGTATGTGTGTGTGTGTAAGTATGTATGTGTGTGTGTGTATGTATGTATGTATGTATGTATGTGAGTGCATGCATGTATGTATGTATGTATGTTCTGTTGTGTTTTTAATTATTTGAAATCTTCGTCTGAAGAAGGAGCTGGTTTCTAACAAAGATACAAAGCTCCATCGCTGGAATGTAAGATAACAGAAACAAATTCACATTTTAACCTTGAGAAAAGTATTGCTTATAAATAACATTCCACTTCCAGATTGTATTTGTAACGTGTGAGTTGGTTGGTTGATTTCTTTTTCTGAAAATCCAAGCTCATCTAGGATGTCACTTATTGGTATAAATGTGAATCTATAATCTGGAGGTTTTGAAGCATTTGTGCATAGTTATCCTCTTTCACTCTGGTTTTCAAAATAAAAAAAAATTTGCATCAGTTGGGCAGCTGACTTTTGTGATGGTACATATTTTTTTTTTTTTTTTGGCCGTCCTTAAAAAACAATATCCAGCCTTTTACACTTACACTCAGATAGATAGATAGATAGATAGACAGACAGCCAGACAGACAGACAGACAGACGGATGGACGGACGGACAGACGGACGGACGGACGGACAGATGGATGGTTGGTCAGACAGACAGACAGACAAACAGACGGACAGATGGACAGACAGATAGATAGATAGATAGATAGATAGATGGATGGATGGACGGATGGATGGACAGACAACTGGATGGATGGACAGACGGACAGACGGACGGACTGACGGACGGACGGACGGATGGACAGATGGGCGGATGGACGGATGGATGGCTGGATGGCTGGATGGATGGGCAGACAGCCGGACAGATGGACAGCCAGACAGACAGACATCCGGACGGACAGACGGATGGGCAGATAGATAGATAGATGGATGGATGGATGGTTGGATGGTTGGATGGTTGGATAATTGATAGATAAACAGATATGATGAATTTCTTTCCTTTTCCATCTCCCAATCCAGTCACCTGGTTTTTGGTCGGCCCAGGGTCATAGTAGGAGACACTTGCCCAAAGTACCTTTCAGTGAAACTGACTGAAGACCATGTGGTTGAG
>NC_142955.1:5595751-5605751 GCF_046866305.1 Octopus bimaculoides
GCTTTTTTCATTTTCTTTTTTTTCTTCTTCGATTTATTTGCTTTTTTCTTTTTAAATTTGCTGTTTTACCCTAACCCTAACCCTATCACCGATAGAATTGTTTCAGAATCGTTTGTTTATGTAGTCGGTACTTAATGTATATCGGCTGAATGGACGTCAGTGATTGGTTGAAATTACAGAAATACGACAACTTTAACATGGAATAACTTAGGGATTTCTTTTTTTTTAAGAAGACTAAGAGAAAAAGATATTTTATATGACACATTCTACCAGTGTTCCAAGTTTCAAAGTGTGTCGTTAATGAAAAATGTGGCCCCCGTTTTAAAAAAGATCCGCAATCTGAAAGTAAAACAGTAAAAATGTGCAAGACTGTTCTAAATTCTTTAACCATTGCTATTATCCACATTCCAATAATAGCGCTTTGTATCTAAAACTGGCCCCATTCTTGTAGGAAGAATTCAAGTGATTAAGAAATAAAGGTAACATGGTTGCAAGCTTACAGGTATAACATACATATATACATACTATATAAGTATGTACATACAAATATACATATATGCATAGTCTAGATCTGTATATACATACACACATATATGTACACATTGTAGCTGCTTTCTCATATATGAGCAAAGCCATTGCTGGAAAGAATCATTGAAATGAGTCCCTGATAATGCATTGCGAGTCCCTTGTATGACTCTTGAGCCCCACCAAAGATTTGTACATTTTATTGCATGATGCACAGTTGTCCTGGCTGGCAGAAGGAACAGGTGTGAGAGGTCAAATCTAGCAGGTGCTTCGGTATGAAGTCCTTTAACATGCCTTTTTAATCCTCCAACTGAAAAGCACACCTTTCCACAGGTTGCACATGTTCTGTTGTGAAGAAAAGCCATTTCGCAATTTACAGGTGGTTCATTCCTCTGAGTTCTCTGAATGCTGACCAGGTCTGCATGACTCAGGCATTTCCTTCCACAAATCACACACATAAAAAATAACATGTGCACATACCTACATACATACATACGATGCGTCCTGCCTAGCTCTTCGAAACGCCGGTGTTAAAACGGAGGTAGCTGATGAAGTAGAATGTTCTCTATGTGGCTTGTGTGTTTTCTCGTCTCTGTTTTGTTTGCAATGTCCTGTACCCAGATATGCACCTATACATACAGGTGGATGTCGGTATTTGTTTATATATATATATATATAAACTTTTAACTCTTTTACTTGTTTCAGTCATTTGACTGCGGCCATGCTGGAGCACCGCCTTTAGTCAGGCAAATCAACCCCAGGAATTATTCTTTGGATGCCTAGTACTTATTCTATCGGTCTCTTTTGCCGAACTGCTAGGTTACGGGGACCTAAACACACCACCATCGGTTGTCAAGCGATGTTGGGGGGACAAACACAGACACGCAAACATATACACACATATACATATATATATATATATATATATATATATATATATATATATATACATATATACGACAGGCTTCTTTCAGTTTCCGATTACCAAATCCACTCACAAGGCTTTGGTCGGCCCGAGGCTATAGTAGCAGACACTTACCCAAGGTGCCACACAGTTGGAATGAACCCGGAACCATGTGGTTGGTAAGCAAGCTACTTACCACACAGCCACTCCTGCGCCTGTATATATATATATATGTAGTGAAACCACCTCTCTCACGGTTATTTATTTTACAAATGCGAGCGTAGCAGGAAACAACTCTTTCCCGCCTTGCTGTGTCATTACCTGACTGACTTTTATTTTCGCGGCATTTGCCTCCAGTCCGTTCGCGCCAGGACGCAAACCGACCAACCGTAGCCACTAATAAGGTCACGTGAGAGAGTGTTTTTATGATGCTCTCTGGAGCCTATCTGTACCTATAAATAGCCTAAATTATCCGCGCCAGTTCGTCGCGGCTTCAGATTGGCTAAGATCTGGTCGTTGACCACACACGTAACACAACCAGCCAGTTTCCAGTGACGACATCAACAGCATCGTTCAACTTCCCCGGCGTCAACACGACTCTACGTACACAAGCTACCAAACAGCCACCGCAGCTTCTCAACCCTGTTTGTGTGATTTTCTCACCACGAAATTAACAGCCAGAACTCAACCTGCGAAGAACATCTGTATCAAGAATCCGGCCCGGCATCGAAGCCTCAACTGCACGACAAGTGACTTAGCTCTGCCTCAAGCCTTAACCTTTTATATACAGACTTTTTAACTACTGCGTACCTTAACAGAACTGATATATTCTTATCCGTGTTACTGACTCTGTTCTATTCTTTGTATCTCTTGCATTCACATACATATATTTGTACACAAACACTATTTTGTTTACATGACGGCCTGTCTTATATTGTGTTTTATTTTGTCGCATTCACACATACACAGACATACAGTTTAATGCTCCAATAAATCTTACTGTTATTCATCTTTATCGGTTGCGTTTCTATCTGTTCCTTGCTGGCAAACTTCTTAGTTCTCTATGTTATAGTATTATAACATATATCATTATATATTTTGTGTCGACCGTGCGACGCGTTTAAAAAGGAGCCTGTTTTCCATTCGTCACCATTTCTCCTTTGGTTCGCACGGTCGTTCCTACACACACACACATATATATATATATATATGTACATGCACATACACATATACTCACATACATGCACCTAGTTGAAATACAATTGGCCAGGTATTGTTGTGTAGAGCCATAGGAACACAATAAATACCGTTGTGGAAATTAGCTGCGGCCATGCTGGAGCACTACCCTGAAGGATTTTAGTTAAACAAATCGACTCCAGGACTGTAACTGCTAAGTTAGAGGGATGCAAACACACCAACACTAGTTGTCAAGCAGTGGTGGGGGAGGGGACAAACACATTCAAAAACACACACACATATTTATATACAACGGGTTTCTTTTAGTTACTACCTACCAAATCCACTCACAAAGATTTGGTTGCCCTGAGGCTATAGTAGAGACACTTGCCCAAGGTGCCACACCGTGGGACTGAACCCAGAACTATGTGGTTGAGAAGCAAGCTTCTTACCACACAGCCATGCCTGTACGTATACACACACACACACGCAAGCACACACACACGCACACACGTATTATGCATCAAATGCCTAGATGAGAGGTTCTCTCAAGGATAATAAAGCAGTACTCAGTGTTACACTGAGACAGTGATGTTTACTTGGATATACGGATTAGCTTTTGGTATTAATACTGCTTCTGTTGCAGTACTTTTGGTACTAATAATTATATATATGCCAACAACAGAAATTAAATTTAATACATTAATTAAATTAACCATTCTGTTGTGTCTGGGGAGAGTCATTTTCTTATTGTGCCTTATAATTTAACACACTCATCGTTAAAATTTCCACTTATTTAATTTTAAAGCATGCATCTCATCTGTATCTAGTTGTACTGCACCATATATTCCAGAGGTGTTTTTGTTGTTGTTGTTGATGGTGGTGGTATTGTCTTCCGGTGTCCTGGCGTCAAAGTCCTCTGCTAGTTTACATTCTGACATGACAATCCCGTCGATATTATTTGGGTATCTGTATTGATTCTTACCATTCTGGGCTCGTTGTTGTTGCTGTTTCATCCACTTCAGTTTATTGTTGAAGTGTTTGTAACAGGCATAGTTAACCCGGTGGCATTCTTGTTGGATGGTTGTCAGGAATTTGTCTCTTTCATATGGAATAGTGGTGGTTTTAAAAAAAATCAAGATAGCTATCCGACAGCTCCACTTCATTAAAACATGCGTCTCATCCAAACTATACACAAAATCTATCAATTCAGCTGCCAAGCGATTAGGACTCACAGAACATCAAGAAAGAAAACTAAAACATACAATGTTACAAAACATCAAAAAGAAAATATACACAGAAATCAACCAGTATCAGAAACGAAAGAGAGTCCTACTGCATGAACTTAAAACCACCATTATTCCATATGAAAGAGACAAATTCCTGACAACTACCCAACAAGAATACCACAGGGTTAACTATTACCATCTCAGAGACACCACTGGAGAAAGTCAACCCTTTTTTTTACTAAGGAAGTTTTCTTTCAAAAAAGTGCACATCAGAAAAATACGTGGAGAACTGATTAAGAGCAGCTCACACCACGTTTGGTGGACTCATGAAAAGGGTCTTTAAGAACAAAAATCTGAACCACAAAACAAAACTGAATGTCTACCATGCAGTTGTGATCTCCACTCTCCTCTATGGTTATGAAACCTGGGCTCTTTACCGAAGTAACGTCAAAAAACTAGAGTGATTTCACCAACAGAAGCTCCACTCTATTATGATGAATATCAAATGGAATGACTATGTAATTGATGTCTCCATTTTGGAGAGAATGAAAAGCAGCAGCCTCAAGGCCACCGTCCTGAAACATAATCTGAGAAGGGCGGACCACATAGCAAGAATGAAAGAGACCAAGCTTCCCCTTCAAATTTTATAGGGCGAACTTTCCACCAGAAGAAGACTCCATGGCTGTCCCCTCTGTTGACACAAGGACCAGCTGAAGTAAAGCCTAAAACTGACTGGAATTGATCCCAACGCCTGGGACATAGAAGCTCAGGACAGGCCTGACTGTCATCGTTCCATCTCCAATGTGACAGATCATTTGAATGACAAGAAAGAAAATGGAGGCTGCAACAATCAAAGCCTCCACCACGGATCCCTTGTGAACTTTGCAATAGATGCTTCCGTGCAAGAATCGGCATCATTAGTCATCAGGAGCCTATATATATATATATATATATATATATATATATATATATATATATATATATATATATATATATATATATATATATATATATATATATATATATATATATATATATTAGTTTATGTGTATATTAATATTATCTCAGTTTTAAAAAAACCTTTGACAATGTAAATATGTTAATAGTTACCATAGGTAGCAAAAATTACACAAAAAACTAGGATATCACAGCCGTTTTATAGGTAGATATATATATAAATAATTAAGATTCAGTTGAATAAGGTACTTAAGATGAGGCACCAAGTCAGAGAATGAAAGAATTCTACGCTGCTACTAATGTGGCAGAATAAGCTTAAAGAGAAACCATTACAATTTTAGAATGGCAAAAGTGGAAACACGGCGGGGTTCATGAGATTGGTAATTTAGCTACAATTTTTATCTATCCTCTCATTATCAAAAGATCTAATGCAGCTAGTATTAAGACACTAGGAGTTGACAGTTAAATTCTAGTTGCTGGTCATAAATTAAATATTGTTAGTTATTCTCCCAAACCCTAATTCTGGATGACTATAAATTCTTTTGACCACATAAAAAAAAAAACAGATCTCAAAGGAAGTCATTCAGAGAGTGGTAAATGCCCAGAAAAATAGGTAGGGTAGGGGTAACATAAACTCCTATTATTATCAGTTAAAAGGGCCTACAATAGAAAATATAGGTTGATGCTACAATGAGATCAAGATGGGCATTAGGAGTACAGAAGGGGGAAAAAAATATAATCAAAGTATAGCAAAATCTGTGCATTATTATGTTTAGTATAATAAAAGTAATTTTTTTTTTAAATATAAAATTTAGAAAGGACCAGGTAAGATAAGAAGGATAAATAAATAGACCAATTTAATCACTTGAAACGATTACTTATATATAAACGCTTCATAATAATTCATCCCAGCAGAACTTCCAGGCGGTCATGATAAACCCATTCAAACAATGAGCCTAACTTACATTCAGAATATAACTGGGAAGGAAGTACACATTGGGAAGGAAGTACCTATTGATTGAAAACAAAGGCTCAAAGGCAAAAATAATAATAATAATAATAAATAAATGGTTCTATAACAGATAAACTTATTTAGAAATATAAGTATATAAAAAAATTTAATAATTTTGAAAAGTCTTAAAGTGTAGTAACACCGTGCGCATGCGTAGTCTCACGCACGCGTGGAGTTCAACAACCAAGCTTTCCCGCTTTGATCGATCTCTTTCTTGCTGGCCAGCGATTGAGCAAGGACGTGTCTAGCTGTCTCTCCATCTTTCGAACTCACGCTAGACAGCTCACATCAATATACCAACGTCCCAACAACCATGTTCTGACACACCGAAGACGTCTCAACAAACAAGATTAAAGATGTATATTTTCCACCATGAATAAATATTGTTTGTGTTGATACTCTGGAGTTCAGCGTTCCGTTCATATTATCTAATTTAATATAGGAAAGTCAGGTGTACATCTAATGATGTATAACCCACTTTCCTATAAAAGGATGTAATGATATAAAGAGGTATAACAGTATAAAAATATGGCATACACGTATACATATATAGTGAATTCAGATACCGTGAGAAAATCCAGTATGCCAGTAGTATTAGTAATAATAATAATAACTCTTATAGCTCAACTAGTAATAATACAATTCATTATAACAACCTTGCCAAACACAACAACTCCAAAAACAATATCAAAAACCTAGATAACAGAATCCCAAACCATAAGACAAGACTAACCAAACCCAGACACACAAGAATCAACCATGAATTAAAGAAAACTTACTGTAGACAACAAATTAAACAACTACCGCCACAAAATTCAATTGACGCTCCAAGCACCCAAACAAACAGATCTAAACGAAAATATAAAAACCATGACGTCCTTTGGAATAACCCAATCTGGAACTCCAACATCTCATCTAATATCGCGAAACAGTTTTTCACTGCACTGGATCAATACTTCCCTAAAAATGGAGTGTACAGCAAAATATTTAACCGTCACACTATAAAATTATCCTAGAGCATCATATCCATAGGATTAACAACCGTAAACTGAGACGGAGATTAGTCAGCACTCAAAATAAACTTGACATTAACCATAACACATAAGACCAGCCTAAAGACGTTTATAACTCAAATTATACTTCCAATCAACAGAGCAATACTTACAATATCCATGATAACCATCCTAAAAACAACACCAGCAACAATTCAAATAATTAACTGAGAACCCCTAGTGATAATAAAACGATAATAGTGACAACCAAACTACTGAAGAGAACCAATCTCTCCAGCGCTCGATCTACACAAACCACCAAAATAAAAACGTTACGCCCATGCAAAGATAGATCCAATTGCCCTTTGGATATTCAATGTATGACTAAGAAAATCGTATACAAGTGCACTATAAACATTTGAGGAGGCCCCTGCGTATACATCGGGGTGTCAGCTGATTTTTTCAAAAATCAATACCGCAACCACATCACCAACTTTCGAAATATCCTCAAACGACATGTAACATCACTGGCCGATTTTATCTGGCGACTTAAGGAAGCAAAGACAAAATACGACCTTACATACTTAGACACGCAAGTCCCTACAACACTATATTCCGCAAATGCCAATTATGCTCCGAGGAGCCACTCTCGATAATGTTAACAAAGGAGCGCATTATAAATAAACTCACTGAACAATTACCCAGATGCCTACACGCAGCTAAACACAGATTAACGCACTACAATCCAGACCATATGTATGTATGTGTATATATGCCTATATATATGTGTGTGTGTGTGTTGTGTATACGTGTATACGGGTGTATGTTTATATGTGTATACACATACATATATGTATCTGTGTATGTGCATGTGTATATGTATGTATGTGCGTGTATATATTTACTAATTTGTATACGCGAGTGTATTAACACATGTCCACGTATCAAACTTTGCACAGACGTCTGTATCTCGCTTTACGTACGAATAGACGCACATATTTATCTATGCTATGTGCGTATATTAGCGTATACATGCACGTGTGTGCCTGTATATATCAGTTCCTATACATATGTGTATGTACGTATTCGTCAATGCGTATGCGTGTGTATCTAGTTGCACGTATATACCCATATACTAAGATATGCGTGTGTGAGCGCGTATGTATAAGTGCGTATATATATATATATATATATATATATATACACACACACACACATATTCATCTGGGTATGTATATGTACGTATGAGCACGAATGCAAAAAAAGTTTTTCGTCTATTATCTCCCTTTCTACTTCCTTTTTTTTCTCAACAGTTACAACAGCGATGGCTCATTACGTCATTTTCTCTAAACTAGAATTTTCACGTTCATATTTGAATTTTTCGCGTTTCAAATTTTCTGTTTTTTACTCATTCCCAAAGTTGGCGGACATTTAGTGATACGTAAAACCGAATCTCTAATGAGACTTTTTATCCTTTTATTTATTTATGTACCCGAAGAGACCCAGAACGGGTCGAAACATGTGTCGTACAAAATAAAATCTTTTTTTTTCCATCTATTTTATTAATACTATATGTGTGTGTGTGTGTGTGTCTAAGTGTTCATAATAATAATATGACAACAAAAGAATGAATGAAACCCGGATATTATGTAAAATAGAGGAATTTATCTATAAATATAATACGATATGTGACAATTAGTGTGAATATGTATATAGATATATATACATACATGTGTGTGTGTGCGTACATGTATGTGTATGTATATGTGTTCAGGTGCGGGTTCTATGAATGAAGTGTTACTTTTACCATACCTATTGGAGTAATTCCCCTTTATTTAACGGTTTTTTTTCCATAGCGTTTTGTCTTAATAACTGATGAGATGCCGGAGCAGACTTCATCCCCAGTATCCGAAACTCTGAGTGTTATTATGACAACCAACTAATTGTCACATATTATACATACATACATAGATAAAAAAAAAATATATATATATATATATTTATGATAAACAAGAACGAAAATGCTACTTTCTTAAAATTGGGTACATTTTAATTTTCCTTTCTATAAATACATTTACATGTTTCGGTTTTTGAAAAACCTTATCAAAAATATGTGCTAAAATGGAATATGTAGAGAGAAAAGACCTATTAAATTAAATTAAAATTAAAATTAAGATTAACATTCATAGTTTACTTTTCTCTTTTCTGCAAGAGCACGTGGTAATTTCCGTTAGCTTTGGTGGCATGATAATTTGAACTGTCTGTGACCACAACTTACTACTATCTGTTTTTGTAAATTAAATAGTGTGGTCAAGACTTGTTTTCTATAGGGCTTTCCTACAAGGTGTTATCCACCCCAGATTGGAACTCTCCCGTATGACATGTACGCATGCTCAGTGACTTGCTTTAACAGTTGCAATCAGCTGAATGCACATTGCCAGTGACATTTGACATAATTACCCACACTCTGTGGTCAGGATTCTTTTTTTGGTTTGATGTCGGTATCGAAGGGATTACCAGACACCGGACAATACAGTGAGAGCAGCTTTCACTCACATCTTGGTATTCGATGCTGTGTACGTGTCTGTCATGGTAAAATATGCCACTCCTTAACTGTTGCTTTGCTTTCATCTGTAGCACGAGGTAATTATGTCATTATCTGTGAAATTCGGCAACTTACAAAGATCTTTAGATCAGGCAATACTTCACCGAGAGGAGATATAAGCTTCTGCTTATTCCTGTCTGAAGTATCATCCGATACTTCAGACTTATCGTCCGATGAATTTACTTTGTTGACATTCTTCATCGACAGAATTTTTATTCCTTTCAACCTTTCAGTCAAGTCTGCCTTTCTTCCAGTAACATACTGTCCATATAATCTTAAATATTTCTTTAACTCAGGCACAGTAAGTACTTCGATAGCTGAATCATCAAGCTGCTTTATATCCATGATAAGACGTAAAACAATAACAATGGCATGGGTAGCCTCCGGAAGTTTAATTATCTACATGGAGCGCCGCCTAGCCAAGGGAGATAACCTACTTATAGGAAAGCCCTGTAGAAGTGGCTGTAGCAGTCGAATAACTAACAGCAGTAATAATAGGAGTCGTCGTGGTGAAGTTGTTCCTCCTGGGGTTTTAATAGAGATCGGGTTCTTCGACTCCCTTGTTTTTATTTCTTATGAATAACTTGCATATCCACATAT
>NC_142955.1:5614621-5622121 GCF_046866305.1 Octopus bimaculoides
TATATATATATATATATATATATATATATATAAATATATATATAAATATAATATATATATATATAAATATATATATATATATAAATATATATATATATATAAATATATATATATAAATATATATATATATATATATATATATATATATATATATCATCATCATCATCATCATCATGCTAGCATGGGTTGGACGATTTGACTGAGGACTGGTGAAACCGGATGGCAACACCAGGCTCCAGTCTGATTTGGCAGAGTTTCTACAGCTGGATGCCCTTCCTAACGCCAACCACTCAGAGAGTGTAGTGGGTGTTTTTACGTGTCACCCGCACGAAAACGGCCACGCTCGAAATGGTGTCTTTTATGTGCCACCCGCACAAGCCAGTCCAGGGGCACTGGCAACGATCTCGCTCGAAAATCCTACAGGAGCCAGTCAGGCGGTACTGGCAACGGCCACGCTCAAAATGGTGCATCTCATGTGCCACCCGCACAAGAACCAGTCCAGGGGCACTGGCAACGATCTTACTTGGCTTGCCGGGTCTTCTCACGCACAGCCCATTTCCAAAGGTCTCGGTCCGTAGTCATCGCCTCGGTGAGGCCCAATGTACGAAGGTCTTGCCTCACCACCTCAGCCCAGGTCTTCCTGGGCCTACCTCTTCCACGGGTTCCCTCAACTGTTAGGGTGTGGCACTTTTTCACGCAGCTATCCTCCTCCATTCTCACCACATGTCCATACCAGCGCAATCGTCTCTCTTGCACGCCACAACTGATGCTTCTAATGTTCAGCTTTTCTCTCAAGATACTTACACTCTGACGGGTATTCACATTGACATTACACATCCAACGGAGCATACTGGCTTCATTCCTTGCGAGCTTACGTATGTCCTCAGCAGTTACAGCCCATGTTTCACTGCCATGTAGCATGGTTGTTCGTACGCATGCGTCATACAGTCTGCCTTTTACTCTGAGTGAGAGTCCCTTTGTCGCCAGCAGGGGTAAGAGCTCTCTAAACTTTGCCCAGGCTATTCTTATTCTAGCAGCTACACTTTCAGCGCACCCACCCCCACTACTAACTTGGTCGCCCAGATAGCGGAAGCTATCGACTACCTCTAGTTTTTCACCCTGGAATGAGATAGAAGTTGTTTCCTGTTTGTTTGCAGTCTTTATTGCACCTGAACATCTGCCACAAACAAAAACTAACTTGCTAGTTAACCTGCCTTTGATGTTGCTGCACCTCTTATGTGTCCATAGCTTGCACCGGGTACATCTTATAGAGTTACTACCTACTCCTTTTCTACATACTGAGCAGGGCCATCTACCTGAAGGGGTTTGTGTTTTATCTACCTTCCTACTTATTAGGATTTTGGTTTTAGCTAGGTTGACTCTAAGGCCCTTCAATTCTAGACCTTGCTTCCACACCTGAAACTTCTCCTCTAGTTCTGATAGTGACTCCGCAATTAGGGCAAGGTCATCAGCATAGAGGAGCTCCCAGGGGCAACCTGTCTTGAACTCCTCTGTGATTGCCTGGAGGACTATGGTAAATAATAGGGGGCTGAGGACGGAACCTTGGTGGACCCCTACCTCTACCCGGAATTCATTGCTGTACTCATTTCCAACCCTCACCTTACTGGCAGCATCTCTGTACATGGCTCGCACAGCTCTCACTAGCCATTCTTCTATCCCAAGTTTCCTCATTGACCACCAGATAAGGGATCGGGGGACCCTGTCAAAGGCTTTCTCCATGTCAACGAAAGCCAGGTACAGAGGTTTATCCTTAGCTAGGTATTTCTCTTGCAACTGTCTCACTAGAAATAAGGCATCAGTAGTGCTTTTACCTGGCACGAACCCAAACTGCATCTCATCTAAATTGATTCGCTCCCTAATTAGTTGGGCTATGACCCTCTCTGTAACTTTCATAACCTGATCTAACAGCTTGATGCAATATATATATATATATATATATATATGTATATATATATATGTATATATATATATATATATATATATATATATATATATATATATATATATATATATATATATATATATATATATATATAAGTGAAGTATATTTGCCACTCAAATGTGGCTGAACTCTAAGGGTGGACGTTACTGTTGCTTTTAGCCCCAGGAGAACATCTCCTCCAGCTGGCATGTTCTCCTGGGGCTAAAAGTAACAGAATCATCCACCCTTAGGGTTCAGCTGCATTTAAGTGGCAAATACACTTCACGTTGTCGTGCAGTTACTGTTAATACCTCGTTCAGAGATTTAACATTGGTTATATATATATATATATATATATATATATATATATATATATATATATATATATAAACAATTATATAAATTGTTTTGAGAAAGAAGATTGATTAGAAATTCTCTCACAATGTAGATGTTTGGACTTAAAAATGCTCAAGAGTAGCTTGAAACGAAAGATGCGCAATGTGAAGAAATAAAAGACCTGGTAATTCAATCTGCAAACATGACTCCGATTAGAGGTGGATTTAAAGGACATGATTGTACATGATAGATCAAAGATATATAAATACACAGACATTTTATTTTATAAGTTTTTAAGTAAATAAAGGAGCACCACCTTGACTAAAGGTGGTGCTCCAGCATGGCCGCAGTCAAATGACTGAAACAAGTAAAAGAGAATATATATGTGTGTGTGTGTGTGTATACTCTTACTCTTTTACTTGTTTCAGTCATTTGACTGCGACCATGCTGGAGCACCGCCTTTAGTCAAGCAAATCAACCCCAGGACGTATTCTTTGTAAGCCTAGTACTTATTCTATCGGTCTCTTTTGCCGAACCGCTAGATTACGGTGACGTAAACACACCAGCATTGGATGTCAAGCGGTGGGACAAACACAGACACACAAACACATACATATATATATATATTTATATATATATATATATATATACGATGGGCTTCTTTCAGTTTCCGTAAACCAGATAACACAGAGAGCATACAGATGCCAGCATTGGAGGAAACACACCTTCAATTCTTATCGTTAATTTCATCCTTTTTACCAATTTTAGTTATTATTATTATTATTATTATTTTTTCACCATGACATTCTCTCTAGTGGACGTCCGCCTTACAAGTGGTATGTACAATCTCCCAGTTTAGTATTTACCTTTAACTTTAGACAATAATAGTAATAGGAGAGTATTGTAGTTCGCTTGAAGCATTGTGTATTGTTTGTAAAGAATAAAAAGTTTAGGAAGGTATAACAGTGCAATATAGAACAAAAAATGGATTGTATACCTGTTGTAACTTGGTAAACTGTAGTCCATTTTTTGTTCTATATTGCATTGTTATACTTTCCTAAACTTTTGGATCTTTTTTAAAACGGGGGCCACATTTTTCATTAACGAAACACTTTGAAACTTGGAACACTGGTAGAATGTGTCATATAAAACATCTTTTTCTCTTAGTCTTCTTAAAAAAAAAAAGAAATCCATAAATTATTCCATGTTAAAGTTGTCGTATTTCTGTAATTTCAACCAATCACTGACGTCCATTCAGCCGATATACATTAAGTGCCGATTACATAAACAAACGATTCTGAAACAATTAATCCTAACCCTAACCCTAACCCTAGGGTTAGGGTTAGGGTTAGGGTTAGGGTTAGGGTTAAAGCAAATTTAAAATGAAAAAAAGCAAATAAAACGAAGGTATGGAGATTAAATACGCTTTACATCGCTTAATCATCCAAAGGAGTAAATATAAACAACTGAATACTTGTCAGTGATTGGTTGAAATTATCGAAATAAGACAATTTTTTACATGAAATAAATTCGAATACAAAAATATTTTTCTGTTCTATAACACAAAATAGATAAGTATACGAAGTTTGAAAGTCTTTCGGTACCAAAAACACTACGTAAAACATTAATGAAAAATGTGGCCCCCGTTTTAAAAAAGATCCAAACTTTTTATTCTTTAATAATAGTAATAATGATAATATTTAATTTATTTTTATATTTATTATAACAATAATAGTAACAATAACAGGAATAATATCATCTAAATATTATCTTAAATAATAATTATATCTGTCTCCAACGCCAGTTGTTTTTACTTTTCCCCCTTCCATAGTTGGTTCAGCAAGTCTTTCCCAGTAAAACTTCATTCGTTGAGTTTGAAGTATAATCGTAGCTTTGCTTACATATTTTCGATCTTGTCCTCGTAAGCATGTTTATTATTTCATCACGTGATAGTTTTGTACCTTGTATTACCATTCATTTAGATTAATAACTATATCTTAATATGATACAATGCTATGGTTGTTTAATTTCTTATATTTACAATCTTTGCTTAGTTCTACCTCAGTATGTAAGTTTGTTTACATAAGGAGAAATAATATATAATGAATTCATTGGATTCTCTCCCTTCCACTTTTTCTGGTTTTGAGTTTGCCATTTTTTTAAAATTTAGATTTTGGGATTTTACTGCGGTCCATTATGCCTTCTTCTAATTTAAACTTTTAGTATAGCGTTCTCAGCATCTCTCCCTTAATAGCTCCCTGTAAACCAACGGTCATTTACTTAGCTATATAATGTTAGAACTCGTACGCAACCTTAGCATTTAGCGCAAGTCTTGCTTTTGTATGTTGGTTCCCTGAGGATGAATTTATGTGCAATTCCAGCACCTCTTACTTCTTTGGAGTAGAGTGTACATATATTTTGAAACATATGTAGGAATTAAAGGATCTTATTGATTATATGCGTGTTGCTCCATTTATTATTATTCTTTATATCTACTCAAAATACATCACTTTAACTTGGTATTTCTACCTATTAAACGGGTATGATATCCCAGTTTTTGTGTGCTTTTTGCTTCCCTGGTAACCATTAACATATTTACATTATCGAAGTTTTTTCAACCGAGATAATATTAATATATATATATATATATATATATATATATATATATATATACACACACATCTGAAAGTATGCTCAAAAGCTCCTGGCTGAGTTCCACTGTGTGGCACCTTGGGCAAGTGTCTTCTGCTATAGCCTTGGGCCAACCAAAGCCTTGTGAGTGGATATGATAGATGGAAACTGAAAGAAGCCCATTGTGTGTGTGTGTGTGTGTGTGTGTGTGTGTGTGTGTGTGTGTGTGCGTGCGTGTGTGTGTTTTTTGTGTATGTGTTTGTCTCCCCCACCATTGCTTGACAACCAATGTTGGTGTGTTTACATCTCTGTAACTTTGCAGTTCGGCAAATGAGACTGATAGAAATAAGTACAAGGCTTACAAAGAATGAATCTTGGGGTCGATTTGTTCAACTAAACGTGGTGCTCTCAAAACCAATAAAGGCATAAAAGAATAAAAGAATCAACTGATCCTCAAAGCCAAGAACTTTTTAGCACTCTCTTGTATGAAATTAATATATATTTCCCTGTATACATATATATGTATAAGTACTAGGCTTACAAAAAATAAGTCCTGGTGTCGATTTGCTTGACTAAAAGGCGGTGCTCCTGCATGGCCACAGTCAAATGACTGAAACAAGTAAAAGAGTAAGAGTATATACATACACACACACACACACACACACATATATATTCTCTTTTACTTCTTTCAGTCATTTGACTGTGGCCATGCTGGAGCACCACCTTTTGGTCCAGCACACACACACACACACACACACACACACACATACACACACACACACACACATAAAGACATACATACATGCATACATACTTACCTACATACATACATATATGCAAGCATGCATACATACATACATACATGTGGAGGTGCGTGGTTTAGTGGTCAAGGTATTGAACTCATAATTGTAAGATTGTGGTATCAATTCCTGGACCGGGAAATGTGTTGTGTTTCTTGAGCAAGTCACTTCATTTCATGTTGATCCACTCCACTCAGATGGCTAAAATGAGTCATCCTATGACAGATTGACATCCCATGACAGACTGACATCCCATCTGGGGAGGAATACGTACACAGAAACTGGGAAAACTGGTCCTTATGAGTCCATAGGGCTCAGAAGGGTGCTTTATCATTTTATATATATAGACATATATATACAGGTGCAGGCATGGTTGTGTAGTAAGGAACTTGCTTCCCAGCCACATAGTTCAGAGTCCAATCCCACTGCATGGTACCTTGGTCAAGTGTCTTCTACTATAGGCCTTGGATTTGGTAGCCAGAAACTGAAAAGAAGCCTGTCGTATATATATATATATATATATATATATATATATATATATATATATATATATATATATATATATTTCATTTTTGGATTGGGTTTGCAAGATTCTTTATGTGAGTTTGTGTGTTGAAGCATATTCTGTTGTGTCAGGGGAGAGTCATTTTCTTTTTGTGCCTTATAATTTAACACATTTGACTATTGAAAAGGTTGCAAGACACAACGACAATTTTAAGAAAATAAAAATAAGAAATAAGTGGAAACTTTACTGGTGAGTGTGTAACATTATAAGGCACAAAAAGAAAATGACTCTCCCCAGACTCAACAGTATATATATATATATATATATATATACACACACATACGTATATATGTATGCATATGAGTGATGGCGCATAGCTCAGTAGTTAGAGCGTCGATCTTACGATCGTGAGATTGTGAATTTGAATCCCAGACCGGCTGCATGTTGTGTTCTTGAGCAAGACACTTTATTTCACCTTGCTCCAGTTCACTCAGCTGTAGAAATGAGTTGCGACGTCACAGGTGCCAAGCTGTATCGACCTTTGCCTTTCCCTTCGATAACACTGGTGGCGTGGAGAGGGGAGGCCGGTATGCATGGGCAACTGCTGGTCTTCCATAAACAAACTTGCCCGGTGCAATCCCATGGGCATTCATGATCGAAGGGGTTCTAAGCAGGATGTGTGTATCTTTGTTTCTGTGTTTGGCCCTCCCATCACCACTTGACAACCAGTGTTGGTGTGTTTACATCCCCATAACTTAGTGGTTAAGCATAAGAGACCAATAGAATAAGTACTAGCCTAAAAAATATGTTCTAGGGTTTATTTGTTTGACTAAAACCCTTCAAGGCAGTGTTCTAGCATGGCCACAGTCAAATGACTGGAGCAAGTAACAAAATAAAAGAATATACACATACAAATAAATATATACATAAATGTATACATGCATATATATATATATATATATATATATATATATATATATATAATTTACTATATAATATGCCTCACGCTTAGAGGGACTAAATAAGTAAAAAAAACTACCAAAAATAAGCACATATTTACCAAAAGCGGTAATTAGTCCCTCTAAGGATGACGCATTATTATATAGTAATGCCCTTATATAGATTATATATATTTACGGAAAAAAACGATGGGTTTTTTCACGCTGACTACTTGATAGATTCTTATAAAGATTTTATCCTATATTTTATATATATATATATATATATATATATATATATATATATATATATATATATATATATATATATATATGTATATATATATA